>NC_134495.1:47244357-47486857 GCF_040206685.1 Ascaphus truei
TGACAGACACACAGACACACAGGCACACTCACAGACACACAGGCACACTGACAGACACACAGGCAGACACACAGGCACACAGGCACACTCACAGACACACAGGCACACTCACAGACACACAGGCACACTCACAGACACACAGGCACACTCACTCAGTCTGTCACTCACACACTCACCGGGTCACACGTGGCAGCAGTGGGGTCTCCGCACGGCAGTGGGCCCTCTCCAAGACATGGGACACACAGCGCAGCGTGGGCCTCAGCAGCAGCAGCAGGTCCCCCCAGGTCCCCCCCCCCCCCCCCAGAAGCGGCCGACGCCGCAGCACGCTCCCCGGACACCCCCGGGCAGCATGCGAGGATCGGGGGCAGGTGATTAGGGGAGATCATGGGCAGGAGGCGGACTGGCGCAGGAGGCGCGCATGGGGGAAGCTGGGTTGGCACTTCCCCCTCCGTCCCACGTGGGGAGCGGAGGGTGCGGGGGGGCTGGATCGCGCGCTTGTTTTGGGCTTCCCCCTCCGTCCCACGTGGGGAGCGGAGGGGGGAGGGTGTGGGGGCTGGATCGCGCTCGGCGCTTGTTTTGGGCTTCCCCCTCCGTCCCACGTGGGGAGCGGAGGGGGGGGGCTGGGTTGCGCGCGGGGCTTGGTTTGGGCTTCCCCCTCCGTCCCACGTGGGGATTGGGGGGGGGAGGGATGCGGGGGATTCTGGGTTGCTGGGGGGAACAGGCAGCGCAAATGGCAGGACACTCTGCTTGCCCTGTGCACGCGCGCCGGGACCACAGGATTTGCCGCCATTTTTTTTAACTTTTTTTTTAACCCAATCAGGGAGGGTGATTATTTATTTATTTATTTAAAAAAAAAAAAAAAAATTGGCACGAGCAGGGGAATTCATTGAGCTGCAGCACGGGTCGCCAGCTGCCTAAATCCACTCGCAACGGGCGACAGGTTATCATTATTTGTCGAGCACTGCCTATATGCATATATATATATATATATATATATATATTGTGGTTATTTTGGGGGTTCAATATGAGCTTATAGGGGTTCTGTATAAGATGGAATTAACCCCTGACTGGCCTATCTTTACAGTCTGCAGTGAATCACCGCGTGGGAACCAATTATCCCACCTATAGCAGAGTTCTGCCAGGTTCTTAAAAAAACTGGCACAAATCCTCAGTATTGCAACTGAGCATGTGCAACAAAAATGTCATCTTCCCCCACTAGCCACTTGCCACTTAGCATATGGCATCCTGCTTTCTTAATGAATGCCGCTCAGTCTGGGTATAGGGACAGTTTAACAGATGGCCCAGTGCAAT
Source organism: Ascaphus truei (assembly GCF_040206685.1). Classification (NCBI taxonomy): domain Eukaryota; kingdom Metazoa; phylum Chordata; class Amphibia; order Anura; family Ascaphidae; genus Ascaphus; species Ascaphus truei. The sequence continues at coordinate 47,245,669 of NC_134495.1, forward strand.
TCTCTTCCTTTTTCCCCTCCCTGTTACCAAAAGATTAACACCTTTGAATCCTGCTAAGCATTTCAAAGCCCAGTATTACACACCCTAAGTGTCATCTCTTGTTCTGGACTGAATGGGGGAGAATCTCCTGACTGCCATGTAAATTCCCCCAGCTCACATAACTTTAAATGTACCTAAACCAAGCTATGCCTATTTATACATTTATACACGTTACAAATATTAAAAACATCTCAATCTACATGATTCTCTTCTAACCCTCTGCATATAAAATTTCAGAAAGCTACGACCTCCCTAACCCCCGGTACTGAGTTAATTGGGTGAGGGCTTTTATGTTGCTTATAGGTTAAAACATTTTCTAAGACTGCAGTCAGCCCTAGACTGCAGAGCTGACACTTCACACTTTAACTTAAAACCCCTATAACTCTCTTCACCTTATGCTGGGTGAGAGATGTACTGAACCCCACACTGGGGTCTGGAGTTTGGGCATATTCCGAGAAACTTTAATGTAATTCAGTTCCCTGCCCGGTTTTACTGTCCTGGTTTGTGCTGAAGCAGGGGGATTTGGTGGTGAGCTGCAAACGGTGTTCTAAGGAGGATTTTGTCCGGAAATCTGTGTTACTCATGTCCTCAGGAATCTGGGGGGATTCCTGAGTACATGTTTCGGGGTAACCTGCAACAGTGGCCCCCGTCTACCCAAACACACCCTGACAACATTTTACCGTAAAGTCACCCATGAAACTCACGCCTGGCACATCCCCGCTGGCTGGCACTCCTGGAACAGTAAAACCACATACATCTTTATTATACCAACAGTTATATACCACAATTGGGTTGAAGAGCTCACACTCACAATTCCCCAATATAGCTCAGGGGCACATTTCACACACTGTGTTATACATTTTCAGGGCTGCAGCCAGCTTTGGACTGCAGAACTGACAGTCCACAGTCACCTTTTATGACTCAGGGCCCCCCCAGCTGGGCATAACGCTTTAATTGGTGGCCTGGGGACCCTTTCACCGTCACATTGAGTTAGGGGTTAATATTAACTCATTGAAGGTACCTTTGCGGAGGTGAAATGTGAGTTGGCTAGAGTAGACATGTGTATTAACCCTGGTTGCATATCTAAGTCACATGCTCACTTGTGTGCTGTTCGTGACAGAAGGTATATGGGGACGGATTGAGGGGAGATATTGTCCATTTGAGGGACCTTTGCGAAGGTGAATAGTATGAGGGCTTGTGAGCTGTGTATTAATTCTTGTCCCGTATGCAGGTCACATGCTCACAGTACATGACAATTGAGTTTAAGGCAATAAAGTTCTTTGTCATAGGAAAATATTCAGGAGAAATCCCACTAGATTGTCATCTTATATAGAACATCACAAATTCCCAAAAGAATAATACTGTATACAGGGGACAGGTTATTTTCACGAGTCTGAGTAACTGGTAAATTCTTCCTGTGAGTTCTGAGAACTTATCAATCTTTCTTTTCAAATGTAAATGATGAAGAACCATCTGCTGTCTGCATCTATTAATCACAGTTTTGCCAGTGTACAAAATAATAAACTAAATTAAACTCAAAATACATCTATTTTATAGTTTTAAATCATTTTCTCATAGTGAAGAGAATCCAGATAATTGGGGATTTAATTACTAAAACCGGCTCATTAACCATCTACAGCACAAGCATCGTGAAAAATGGGGAATCTGGAAATGTTACCTAAAAATGACCCAAAACGCAGCCATGTACAATGCATGAATCAACCCTTACAGTCTCAGCCATGGTTATGGGGTGAATAACAGCTTAGTAATATGTTAATGGGGTTAGTAGTGGAGTTTGCAGAGTTTGTGGTATTGTTCATAATAGACATACCGATAAACAAACAAGACTGCAAGGAAACTGATTTTTATTAGTTGTAATAAAGCCCTTAAGGGGAGGCTGGACCTTCTTGTTTCAAAATAAACACTATATTACATGAACCCATTGGTAAGAGGAATACGCCCTATTATAATGATTGTAGTTTTCCTTGTATAGCACTGGAAGTGAACAGCTGTACATACTGTAGATGTGATCAGGCGCACGTCCCTGCCCTGTACAATCAGGACATAGGGAAACAAAACGCTGACACCCGCATCTGAGCCAGGCTTCCCTGCTACTCAGGCCTTATCCATGCTGATGGCGCACATGCACATGATGGAGTGCCATGACGTGTCACTCTCATGCATCGCTAGGTGCGATTCAGAGAGTTTCGGTGGGGTGTGGCTGTGACGTCACCGAACCACTCACGATGCCCGGCCATTGTTCGGCAAAGACAAAAAAGTTTGTCTCCACACACTCGCGTGCGCGGGCACATGTAGTATGGATGCTCCAATGCATTTATATTGATTTGATCGCTCAGCTCACGCACTCGAGCGCCCGCTCGCGAACAGCATGGATGCAGCCTTACTCAGGAGCATTGTTTTCAGAGTCTGTCTTTACTCACTGAGACGCTCCTCCGTTCCCATATCCTGTTATAAGTAAGAATTGTGACACAACTACAGTACCAGCCTTGTGGTTCTTCGGTGGAGTTTTCATGCATATGCTGCACAGCTCAACCGCAGCTCTTACTAAAACCTTCCTTCACCGAAAAACCCTACAGATAGCATCTCTACATCACTATATTGTAACTTACATTGCCATAGCGACTCCACCGCCTTCCAGCAGATACACATCTCCTCACTTCCTGTCACTGACATGTTAGAGTTATATGTCTCCCTCTTTAACACTCTATTTAACCCCTTCAATGCTGTAGGGGCTTAGTTAAGTGCCCCAGATCCTGATATGAAGCAATTTGCCCATCCCAGATATTCCTGCAGTCTGGCTTGTGCTTCACATTGAAGTGATGTGTAGTAGAGATAAGACTGTGGAAGAAGCTGCTACATGTTTCCAACAGGAAGGTGCTCCCTGGATATCATTACTAAAGAGGTTTTGGGTGTCCTGGGTTAAGTGTAAATTGGGTGCCCCACCCACACGGGTCACGTTTAAATACAAATGTGGTATGTTTTTATTGAACCCCATTCAAACCTTTTATTGAAATTCTGCAAATATTACTACAAACGCAAACATATTATTTATCTACGCATTTGCAATGTCAAATTACATAATCAAGTTTGATTTTATGAAGTATATCTGGTTCGATTGTCACCAAGGAAAGGTGTTCAGTCTTGGTTGATGCAGTAACTCCTGAGGAGCTCATTCTTACTTTGAAAAAGCTCTTCCGCCTTCGCAGTTTGTGGCAAAGTAAGTAAATATAAATGTGAATGTTCCTTGTGAAATATGAGAACAACTGAGACAGGTTTATTTTTGTTTATTAAATGGTTCATAGCTTACAGTGAAGAATGGTTGAAATTGAGTTTTTACTATAATCTTTAATGTACAAATATAAATTGACTTTTAATTAAGATAAAACTCTGGTTCATTCAGGAAAGAGTGACCATCAAAGCAGTAGTACAGGAGAACTCGAATCTTGGTGCAGAATCTTCTCAACTGAGTCCGGAGTGAAAGAATAAAGAGAGGAAGGAAGAGGTTTCTTATATATTTGAGCCTCTTCTCAGTTCATGAATCTGCAATGACAAAGAAGTGAAGTGAAGCCTTTTACAAGTATATATACTGTTCCTTATTGGAAGCAAATGTTCCGTAATGCCAGTGTTCATACATGTTCTATCATCTTATACACCTGGTCACAGTAGAAGTGACATCCACTGACAGTAGAAGTGACATCCACTGACGGCCATGTACCAAAGTCTCCAGGCTGCAAAACGTGGGCAGAAACCCAAAGAATATCCAACTGAAAGCTGCAGTTTTGGAAACAGACTTTCCATCTCCTGTTCCATCATTAAAGAGCACACAGGTTCCTCATATTATAGGAAAATCTGATTTTTACATATATTCAGTTATTTAATTGTTCATATTACAGATTCCCATTCATCTTACATGAAATATACTTTGCTGTGCATTGTATTTTATTAGATAGTTTGTCTCCTCAGTATGTACACACCTCACCCCACAGGTCGTGCGATTGCATGAAACTCTTACCTTAGAAGAGGAAGAACTTTGCGCTCAGGAGAAAGTTGAAGGCCAGAGTTTTGGTAAATAGGATCCTGAGACCCAAGACAGTCACTGATAACATATTTACTCTCTCACTGCTCAGAGTCACCACTGAAAGAAAACAGAGGGAGAGCGCGTTTACACTTTGTGCTGCCTCTATATATGTGGGATACAGCTGAACCCCCATAAACATCCCACGGAAATTACCCAGCAGCAAGTCCCACATTCCCCAAATCTGCATCTTAAATGTCCATGTATGAAAGGAAATATAACACAAGAATGTATCGTGGTCTGAGGCTGTCATCGGCTTAATAACTACAGGTAATAATTACTGTTTGAGACATTTTAGTCAGTGATACTGTCTGGCACTGAAAAGTCAATTTCAAGGGACTGGTGCACAGATATATTAAATCAAGTGTTCCTAAACTGTTAGGCCCTTGTGACTCATTTTAGAAAAGGCACTAGTGGAATAATATATGCAAATAATAGTTATAAATATATCTACTATTTGTAACTATTTTCCCTTTTTGTTACTGGGAAGTGCTTTGAGTCCCATTGGGAGAAAAGCGCTATATAAATAAAGCGATTATTACTATTATTATTATTAAAGTTATTAAACTAGGAATAGTAGATAACTGTACAGGATACTGATATTCCGTCACTATAAAGACATGTCAGCCTCACCGACTCTCCTGTCTTCTCAAATCCCCTTCCCTGAAATTCTCTGAAACCAAAGCAGGTAAATGCTGTGTGTCACTAACCTGTGTGTTTGCATTCATCCTTCTCCCCAATAGATTCACTTTCAGTCCGGTCACCATGATCTACAAATGAAAACATGGACAGATTATCCGATATAGTTATTGTTTGCAAACTCAAAGCATGGAAAACAAGTCACAGTAAGCATGTTCAGCGAGGATGGGCCGGTACTGCCCAGAAAAGGGACAATGTAACAATCACCGCATGTGCTTTAGGCGCTTGTGGTACCGGCGGAGTGTTGGAGGATAAAGTTACAATGTCCAGATGATTCAGTTTTAAGAAATACTGAGATCTCGTCTCTCACCTATTGTGCATTTCTAATACACGAGCTGCCCAGCTACATAGATATTACAGATACTAAATAAATAGGTATACAGTAAATAATTATTCAGCCTTCAAAGACTCAGCTGAAAACCCACCTCTTCTAGCTCTGAAATATAAGACATGTCAAAAGGAAATATTTTGGGGTTGGGAATGTATTTCATTAAGAAAACCACAGTATGAACCCATAACCTTTGAATAAGTCCTTTAACAGTTGTATAGTGTCTTTTAAATACTTTATACTAGGGCATACATAGATTAAAACAGCTCGCAGGCCCAGAGCTCCAGAAATGTTTCCCTGAAATAGGGAACTGACATTTTTCTTGTAATTAACTTTATCCTCTGAGCTAATGAGAGGCAAAAAATAGTAGCTCTATTTACTGTGATTTTCATGTCCCAGATGTGTCTCCCATACACTGCACATGTGCTTTGGTCAAACTTTAACGTGTGTTATTAACGCAGCGCTATTAATGGAGATTTTCATGTGTTACCAAAAGCTAATGCAAATCTTGTAGTAATATTGAGAAATGTATCATTTTTATACTGAGTAATGTTTCCCCCATTAATTATATGCAGTGTTCGACAAACCTATACATTTGCTCGCCCCGGGCGAGTGGATTTAACCCCCGGGCGAGTAAATATTGGCCCAAGCAGCACACGTTTGGTACTAGGTGGCGAGTAGATTTTTTGGTGATTTGTCAACCACTGATTATATGTACAGTAATAATGACTGCATAAAGTATGGGTGTACAATAATGTACACATACCTCAACAATATTACTTAATATTTCATTTTTATTCATGTACAATTAAAGTAAATATAGGATGTTCTTCATTTATTTAAATTGTACATTAATAAAAAGAAAATATGAATTTATATTGTTGAGGTATTTATGGATATACATAATTATACACCTACACCTTATATAGTCATTATTACATTATATACCATATTAGTTCACACAAACATATCACTTTAATCACTAAAAAACATAATTTAGTTTGTTTCAGACATTTATATGATCCATAATATATATCTCTGTACGACACGTGTAATATTTTGTAATGAAAGGGCTAAGTTATTACCGTCGCTGTTGGGTAAACTGCTCAGAAGCATATGATTTGCATATGAGTAATGCAAACATTAAAATGTATCGACTGCGCTATTTTGAAGGAAAAGGCCAGGACATGGGTGCGCTGAGCACTTTTGGGGATACACACTAAGGATATAGATACGATAAATGGAGATAACGTAATGTAGACAAATTAATAGACTTCTGAGGATCTACTTCAATGATTCACTGGTCAAAAGCTCAGTTGCATTTTCTGAGGGATAAAAGCACCTGGTGGCCGTGAAGAGACATCACCATATGACAACCATGTCCCCTGGTGCTTGGCCAGGCAGGTCACCTCCTCTCCGCTGAGTTTGTCCACGTGGACTGCGCTGTACCTTCCGCTCCGGGACAAGACTGGGGAGGCCTTTATCACACCACTATTTTGTGTGGTAGAATTCATGTAGACCTCCACATCCTTGGGGTAGAAATCCTTAAGCAGACAGGCAGTAGTGGGACCCTCTGACTTCTGAGACGTCAGCAGGAACACAGAGGGTGGGGAAACCTGTCTGTCACCTGGGACAGGAGGACAAAGCGGGACATTAATACATTTTATCACCATTTTTATGTTGAAATATTAATCATGACAAAGGACGGTTAACATAAGGCAAGGCATGCATTCTACACACGCAAACATACTTAGGCCACAAAATAATATTCCATTTGGTGGATATAGAACATACATGAGGCAGAAATGAGAGAACACTGAGATCATTTTTTCCAATCCCATCAAATATTGTACTTACAGTGCCATCTTAATGAATAGGCATAATATTGTTGTCATATAGAAAAACAAAATACTAGAAGGAGCCATTTAGAGTCATGTCTCATGACAAAGTGCACCCATAGAAACCCCATTCATTTAATGCGTAAGCTTCGTTGCATTCTGCTCAGCCCATAAAAAGTACTGTACGCTATTGTTGTTGCATTTTGATCTTTTATAATTAATGATAAAACCAGTTGCAATTATAAATAGATCCGTTAGTTAGGATCTCAAACCATTGAACTTGGATCATGTTATTTCATTAGATGGTGACTGGTTTGAGTACGTAAAAATATGGTCTAAATGTAATCTAAATATTTTGAAGTTCAAAGTTAATAAAGGAATGCAATAAACCTATAGATTAGTATGAGTAATAACTATCAAAAGCCCTTCACCCTACAGAATACAGAGTAAAGGTGGGAGCAGGGTCTGTTGTGTTACATAGTTACATACTTACATAGTTATATAGTTACATAGTTACAACATGAGGTTGAAAAAAGTCCATGTCCATCAAGTTCAACCTTTGCTAAATTTAGAGGACAGATACAGTAATTATCCTATATTTGTATTTACAGTATTTTGACCCAGAGGAAGGCAAACATAACGTGATTATGGGCTCAGGTTTGGGAAACGTGTCTGAGATGTGAATTTCTTCTTTATCATTCATTTTTTTACAAATAATTTACCTGGAAATGTTTTAATAACCAGGATCCACTGAAAGTTTGATTCCGGACCCAAATATCATTGCTTGTTAGTAATGTCAGCATATGCTCCCAGCAATTAACTGTCATCCCAAACCCTGCCCAACATCCCCATGTGTGAGTGTGTGCTTATAACAGGCAACTGCCCCGATACTGCGCTGAGTTATCCCTGTATGTATGAATGTATGTATGTCTTTATTTATATAAAAAATATTAATGGTTCCCAGCACACAAAGAGAGAGCAAAACTGATCATCAGCAAAGAGTATATATTTAATGTGTATACAAATAAATACACAGACAGATGAAAAAGTGCAATTGTAAATGCACCTATAGTATCATTTACATTCACACTTTTTCATCTGTCTGTGTATTTATTTGTATACACATTAAATATATACTCTTTGCTGATTATCAGTTTTGCTCTCTCTTTGTGTGCTGGGAACCATTAATATTTTGTATTGATATTATTTGGGGGGGCTGAGGGCCCCCACTTTTTCCCGTTGCACCATCCACATTTCTACCTATTTTTATGCTATATTCATCGAGTGCTGTCTACCTTCTTTATTTATATAGCACCATTGATATACATGCATTGTAACAGAGTCCCAGTAAGATTTGTCACAGTACATGTTTCTCCATGTGTTCCCACTGGGTGACTTGTTCCTATCATTCGCTTATGTGACTGTAATAATATAAAATATACTCTATTAAAAGAGATTAGTGACCAATTCACTAGTCCTCCGATATCCATGTGGGGGGCATGTGTATGGTGATATAAATAAGATTATCTACGTAAATAACAAAAAAACTATGGACTTTTACACTGGTCAAATATATACCCAATCTGGTGGAAAATAATCTCACATTTGCACATTTTCTGGATCTCTTACCTGCAGTAATAATATATCTTAATGTTTGTTATTCTATGGTTTCCCCTTCCAACCCTATTGTAATGCGCTACGGAATATGCGGGCAGGTTAAATATAAATAATAATTATAATAACATCCCTTCCCCTCATTGCTGCGCTTCGCCCCCGTTTTAATGCACATATAGGGTTTTATACAGCATACATATAGTTATGTCCCAAACCAGAGCGATATTAAACTGCAGTTACCTGTCCCAGTCTCTGTGACAGTGAGGGAATAAATAAAACACTTGAATATTATATATATACATTATATATACATGGAGGATACTTACCGGGCTGTACAGCGAGCTCGGTGCCTGCCCCAAATGTCAGAGCTTCTGTGTCTCACACATTTTATTATCACAGAGCATAAACTGCAGCAACAGTAACCCCTTCACTGCTGCAAGGACTGCCATGGATCACAAGTCCCCCAGCTGGGTGTAGAGAGTATAATGAATGGCACAGTATTATTCCTGTGATGTGTCCTATGGAGGTCTGTTTGCACTAAGCAGCTGTATATTTATTTATTAAAATTGAATAAAATACTTTTATAGATCCCTTTTGACATGATGTGCCTCTCTGATAACCCGCAGTACAGAATATGCTTCCGTTTAATCTCCGCGGTTCATAGAGAGTCTGATTATCATTAATATTCTCTGTGAGTCTCTTCTAGTGAAGACGTTTCTGTGACCCCGAAATCTCCCATTTCACATATAGAGAAACATGTCATGGTAGTCAAAGAAAATCCCCATAAGATTAAATTATACACCATTTCTCCCCCTACAATAAAGTTTTATAACCTGTGCATTTTGGTTACCTGGTTAAGTAATGTACTGAGAATGCCTTCCTTTTAATAACATGTCCTACAATATCTAATGCAAGAAATATGTAGCTAATAGAAAACTTACTGCAGATCATATTAACCCTTAACATGTTGTAGACATGAAATGTTAGATGCAATCTGAAGTTGGGGCAATTATTACATGTATCTCTTACTTACCGTGTTTCACTGTGAGCTTAGTGCCAGCTCCAAACATCAGAGATCTGGTGTAAGTGGCCCCCGCATGCACACTGACACACTGGCACACTGACACACTGGCACACTGACACACTGGCACACTGGCACACTGACACACTGGCACACTGGCACACTGGCACACTGACACAATCATCAGGCGTGTACAGAATAGTATTCAGCTGTAATTGGGTAAATATCCTAAATCCCTGTAAAGTCCATCAGATAAATCGATTTAAACCTTTAATACAACACAAAAATACATCCCTCCCAGATTGTGCAATGAGCAGCGCCGTGTGCACCGGAGTTAAGTGACATTCAGTAGACACAATATGAGTTATGGTTATCCTGCCAGATGTCGCTATAAAGTCCCATTCATGTGGTTGTATGATAAGAGTGTATCCCTGGGCTACATATGAGACAGTTACATGCAGGAAGTCTCACCATTGTAACAGGTGTTTAACCAATTCAGTGCTGAAGATAGAGCAACAATTCAATCTGTAGCACTTACAATGATTATATATATATATATATATATATATATATATAACACACACACACACACACACACACACACACACACACACACACACACACACACGCAAAACCTTTTTCCCTATTTACAGTTCCTGAGAGTTCCTGATTTCTCTATTTCATATACTTTGCTCTCTCCCTGGAATAATCTATTTAAAATAAATTTAATTTGTTTGATTTTCACTATTATATAACTTCAAGTTATTATCATAAGGTAAATGCACATATTTCTTGATGCTTTTAGAAAGACTCAATAATCCACTCGTGCGATTCCCGTTGAATGAAACACTTGTACTGACATGAGTTACAGGATCACTATACACAATATCCCCTCACTCTCCTATATTCAGCATGTATAAGCTTCAGTGACTTCCATATCCCAGCAGGAACACGATAGCCAAGGTCACGAAGTCCTTGAATTACACACTGAATGTCACTTACTTGGCACGACATCTAGGCGAGTTCCATCTCCGAAAGTGAGTGCATCTCACAATGTGAGCACCCTGTCCCAAAAGTGCCTTCCACTACAGAACAAGACTAATGGAAAATAAACCAACAGATACAGCGCAAATGGAACATTTCCTATGTATGCACATATTTTAGTTATATAGTGCCAAGAATGTACACAACACTTTATAAAATGACTACAGGAAGATAGTGTATTTCAAGCAAAAAAAAATCGACAATATAATCATGACAGGAATCTTGTTTTTAGATTAGGAAAGGAACTATTTTCCACACAACTAATATAGCACAAATATAAGTATGACTTACAGATTCCTGTGTGTATATATGCAGACTGAATGAAATGTCCCTAGGTTCGTTTAAATAGCTGGATCCTTTTAACCGAAGTGTTATTCCCATTATATCAAGCATTGGAAGTTCTTGCACTGGTCCCAGTCACATTTGTATCACTGTGGTACTGTACTGTACTCCCAAACACAGTGATATACTTCAGCTCAATAACGGGCACAGCTGGAGTAGGGATGTGAGACTGAGACAGGGGTGGAACAAGCCAAGTGTTTGAACTGTGAAGTAAAAAGTCACATGATCCATACAAAATCATGGTAAAGGTCTTACACAGGCTATTATTGCAATGTATGGGGCCGATTCACTAAGCTACGTTAACTAGCGCTAAAATGGGTTATATCAATCGGCCGCAAAAGGCTGAAGCCATAAGCGCTATTCACTAAGGCTGCTCGGCGCGTTTACGGCCGGCCTTGGCCAAAAGGGCCATAGCGCACGATCACCTTTTCCCCCCTGTTATCGTGCTCAAAGTTATTTAGCACGATAACTATTATAAACAAAGCAGCCTGTAAGAAATGCATGGAGACGCTGCGTCTCAATGCACGGTTCTTACAGGCGATCGTGCTGGCCAAATATGATTTTTAATAGTAGTATACATGAGCAGGGGGTCTTCTGAGCTGAACCGCATTGGTTTCAGGTCCGAGGACCCCCTACTTCAGGAGATATAGGCCCCGTTATGGGGTGCCGGTATCCCTCTGCAGAATTTAAATGTCCCGGTCACGTGACGTGGGAGCTTTAAAGTGCAGGGGATACCGGCACCCCATAACGGGGCCTGTAACTCCTGAAGTAGGGGGTCCTCGGACCTGAAACCAATGGTGTTCAGCTCAGGAGACCCCCTGCACATCTACACTAGTATTAAAAAACAGATAACAATAAATAATAATTCATTACCATAGCGGCTATCCGCTATAGTAATGAAGCTGCATTAATGTACATTTTAATAATAGTGTGTGGGAGCAGGGGGTCCCCTGCTACCACACAATATTAATAAAAATACATTAAAGCAGCTTCATAACCTTAGCGACTATCCGCTAAGGCAATGAAGGGGTTAAGGCATAATAGCAGGTTTATTGGGGACAATTGCCCCCAATAAACATAGCAATATACCACACACCCCCCCCCCCCGCCCCCTAACACATACACTACATTAATGTGCAAAATTACTATTATCCACATATGGATAATAATGCATTTGCCCATTAAATATACATTAATACAATAAATACATTAAATACATGTTGTACGCACCCTTGTCCGGCACCCACGATGAAGGCCAGCCACATCTTCCTCCCTGTCGATACACTGGGGCGCTGAAAAATATACAAAATAAGAAAAAGTGCCAAACTAATGTCCCCTAACCACTTAATGACCTTAGCGGTTATTAACCGCTACAGTCATTAAGGGTTAAGCCACCCTGACCCGATACCCACTTATTTGTACAGTGTCTTCATCATATATATATATATATATAGACCATACGATACCGGTTGCAACACGACATCAAGGGACAGCACGCAGGTAAGTAAATCAAAAATGTTCTATATTTGATAGATAGTGTCTTCTATCAAATATAGAACATTTTTGATTTACTTACCTGCGTGCTGTCCCTTGATGTCGTGTTGCAACCGGTATCGTATGGTCTGTTATTGCTTTATGGGATAAGCACCAAAACTTATTTACTTGCATATGGTGTGCCGGCTGTGCATTGGATTCTATATATATATATATATACTAGCTGAGAGACCCGGCGTTGCCCGGGATGTAATGTTCCCGTTCCTCTCTCTCCTCCCCCCTCTCTCTGTTTGTCCCCCATTCACATCAATCCAGTCCCCCCCCTCCCTCCCTCCCTCCCTCCTTTACAGCTTCATGAAGCGTGTGTGCGTCAGTCACTGTGTGTTTGCTCGCGCGTCAGTGAATCTGAGGCAGAAACACAAACACACACAGACTGACTGACGCACACACAGTCAGTGTGTGCCTCAGTCAGTGTGTGCGTGCGTCAGTCAGGCTTTGTGTGCGCGTCAGTCAGTGTGTGCGTGCGTGCGGCAGTCAGTCAGTGTGTGCGCGCGGGGCATCAAAGGCAGGGGGGGGCGTCAAAGGCAGGGGGGGGCGTCAAAGGGAGGGGGGGGCGTCAAAGGGAGGGGGGGGGCGTCAAAGGGGGGGCAGTGGACAGGAGGGGGGGGGCAGTGGACAGGAGGGGGGGGCAGTGGACAGGAGGGGGGACAGGAGGGGGGACGCAGTGGACAGGAGGGGGGGGCAGTGGACAGGAGGGGGGGGCAGTGGACAGGAGGGGGGGGCAGTGGATAGGAGGGGGGGGCAGTGGATAGGAGGGGGGGGCAGTGGACAGTGACACACACACACACACACACACACACACACACACACACACACACACACACACACACACACACACACACACACACACACACACACACACCTCAGTTGATGCGCCCTTTCTTTAGTTCCGTTTGGCGCCGGAGGTGGGGAGCGACACCTACCTGTACTTCCGGGCGCCGCCACCGTCTGACTCGGCGCCGCGAGGGAGGAAGGGGGTCCGCCATCTTAGGCGCCGCGTGGCAGCTGCGGGAAGCGAGGTGATTTGGAGCGGGGAGGGGGGAGAGGTGATTTGGAGCGGGGAGGGGGGAGAGGTGATTTGGAGCGGGGAGAGGTGATTTGGAGCGGGGAGAGGTGATTTGGAGCGGGGAGAGGTGATGCCGCTGGGGAGGGGGAAGAGGTGATGCCGCTGGGGAGGGGGAAGAGGTGATGCCGCTGGGGAGGGGGAAGAGGTGATGCCGCTGGGGAGGGGGAAGAGGTGATGCCGCTGGGGAGGGGGAAGAGGTGATGCCGCTGGGGAGGGGGAAGAGGTGATGCCGCTGGGGAGGGGGAAGAGGTGATGCCGCTGGGGAGGGGGAAGAGGTGATGCCGCTGGGGAGGGGGAAGAGGTGATTTGGAGAGGGGAGAGGGGAGAGGGGAGAGGGGAGAGGGGAGAGGGGAGAGGGGAGAGGGGTGTGTGTGTGTGTGTGTGTGTGTGTGTGTGTGTGTGTGTGTGTGTGTGTGTGTGTGTGTGTGTGTGTGTGTGTGTGTGTGTGTGTGTGTGAGATTTATTTTTTTGGACCTTTGGCCCGTCACTCCGCCTCAGGCCAATGAGAGGTGTGGGGGGCGGGCCAAGGGGGTGGTGTGAGTGTGTGAGGCCAATGAGAGGTGTGCGGGGGCGGGCGGGCCAAGGGACCAATGAGATTGCCGCTAGGGACACCGGACATCCAGCAGGCAGGCATGCATGCATGCATGCAGGCAGGCAGGCAAACATACAGTGCTTTCACTAATATAGTATAAGATATATATATATATATATATACACTGGCGACACAGTTTATTACACTGCGGCCAGATCCGCAAGCCGGGAGATTTCCCGGCTTGCTAGTGGCCGCCCCTCGGCGTGCCGCGCGTCATAGACGCGCGGTCACGCGTCTTCGGGAGCGTGCGCCCCCTGCACGCGCGTCCAGGGGCTCCCCGAGGGAGCCCTGGTGTCCCGCGATCGCGGGACAGCGGCAGGGGGTTCCGGGGGACCCGGCGGACCCGGCAGCGGTAGGGAGAGCGCCCCGATCGGAGGGCGCTCTTCCGCTGCTTCGGCGCGCGCCCGTCACTCTCGGGCGCGCGCCAGGCTACTGCTGCGGCACAGAACGGGCAAATGCTCGAATAAACTGTGCCGCAGCAGTATATATATATATATATATATTTATATATATATATATTATAATATATATATATATATACTGTATATGCATGATTAACCAATATACAAATAAATACTGTACATGGCCAAATACAAATCTCTCCCAATATCAAACAGACACCACGCAGGAGAGAGACCACTCAGACACAGAGACCGTTACACATCTGCAAAAGGCACAGGCAGACGCAAGGCCTAAACAAACAGTCACACTGACACAAAAGGCCCGCGAAAAAAATGAGAATGACATTGAAGCGCACCGCGCTAAACTAGAGTTGGCCTGGGAAAAAACGCACTAGAGTTACGCAATGTTGCTAGCATTGGCGATAATGCACAACAGCTCGGGCAGGCAATTATTAAAATAAAGTCTAACCACTCGTGCTACCATGGGCTGTCAGAGACATACATCACCTACTTGACCAGAGCCAACACCGGCGAAAGCCTGCAAGGAAGAGACTTACAAAATAACATTGACCTTACACGTGACAATCGCGTGTGGACCGCTATCAAAGACGTGCAAAGCGTGAGAAAAGAGCCGAATTGGACACGGATCTAGAAGCTCTAAGCAAAGAAGAGGACGCCACTGTCGCCATAGCCCAAGCCGAAGTCTTAGAAGCAGTTGCAAGACAGGACAGCGGGGAGCAACTGTACAGATGTATAGCCTCATAGGATCCCGTCCAATGCACGAAGACTGCGTAAGGAGCCTCTTCAGTATAAACACCAGCGTACCATCTTAACACGACAAGAGTGACTCCACAGACACCGAAGACTTGCTAGGTCCACGAGGAGAAGACGCTGTTCCTTCAATGATACATGCTGCCTGGGATAGCCACAGCCGCAACAGTGATCCACACGCAAGCGCGCACACGGATGCACTACATCAGGCTCGCAATCCAGGTACACCCACACGGGAGAACACAGCCCCTCACACTGACCTGCAGTCATCACGCGTCCACGCCAAGAAAGAGGTGACCGCATGGGCCCTCCAAGCAACTACCTCAGAACGTGACCAACACGCCGATGCCTCAGGCCTGACAGACATAGCCAAGTACATGATCCGGCGTGACCTGGTGCAAACAGGAATTACCAACTTTGATGACCGTCTCAAGAACTACCGTATGTGGAAGTTCACATTCAAGGATGCAATCAAGAGCCTGGACATTTCAGCTAGGGAAGAACTCAGACTGCTAGCCAAATGTCTGGGAATAGAATCCATGCAACATGCGAAGAGACTCGGGGCAGCAAAGTAGGTCTTGACCTAGTATGGGAAAGGCTAGAAGAGTGCTTGGATAGCCCCGAAGCAGTCGAAGATTCGCTCTTCAAAAGAGTCGACAGCTTTCCCAGGATCACAACTAAAGACTACTCGAAGTTACGAGAGCTCGGGGACCTGCTGCAAGAGCTGGAGTTTGCAAGAAAAGACTATTCCTTAACAGGTCTCAACGTCCTAGACTCAGCTCACGGAGTGAGACCCATCTTGGAGAAGCTACCCTACAACCTCCAAGAAAGATGGATTTCACAAGGCTCCAAATACAAAAGGGAGAAGCAAGTCACCTTCCCCCCATTCTCATTCTTCTTGAGCTTCATCCGCGAAGCGGCAAGGACAAGGAACGATCCCAGTTTCATCTTGGGTGCGCAAACCACACACAGTGCAAGCAGCCTGAGGAATGAGAGACCAGTGGCGAGATACGGTAACACTCAAACACCCATCTCGGTCCACAGGACGGATGCCTCCCACGACCCAAACTACTCCCGATCAGTCGGTCACCGGAGACAAGGAACAAAGGGACTAAAGCAGAGAATGTCCCATACACAAGAAGCCACACCCACTTAACAGGTGCTTTGGGTTCAGGGTGAAGTCCCTAGAGGAATGCAAGAAGTTACTCTGAGAATTCGGAGTTTGCTTCAGGTGCTGCGGTTCCAAGACTCACCTAGCCTGAGACTGTAAAGAAGACATCAAATGTGTAGTGTGCAAAAGTGACAAGCACGTAACATCGCTACATCCAGAGGCGCTGACACTCCACCAACTCAACAACCCATCCTCCATAGGGGAGCATGGCGGGGAGGAAGGAGAAGGAAAGCCAACATCTGTCACGTCTCAGTGCACCGAGGTTTGCGGAAAAGGAAGTGACAAAATGTCCTGCTCCAAAATTTGCCTTGTCGCAGTGTACCCCCAGGGACAACCTGAGAAGGCTGTTCGGATGTACGCAATCCTCGACGATCAAAGTAACAGATCATTGGCGAAGACGGAATTCTTCAACTTATTCAACTCACAAGACAACGCCTCACCCTACACCCTCAGAACCTGTGCAGGGTCAACTGAGACAACAGGGAGAAGAGCAAGCGGTTACGTGATACGTTCAGTGGATAACAGAGTGAAGATAGCTCTCCCCACACTCATCGAGTGCAAACACATGGCCGCAAACAGGGATGAGATTCCCACACCAGATGTGGCACGCCATCACCTGCACCTCAGAGGAATAACCAACTACATCCCACCAGTAGAACAAGGAGCCAAGATCTTGCTGCTGCTCGGTAGTGACATCTTGAGGGTACATAAAGTCCGTAAACAGCATAACGGACCCCACAACGCACCATACGCCCAAAGACTTGACCTAGGATGGGTGACAGTGGGCAACGTGTGCACTGACAAAGGGCACGGACAAGACTATGTTGACGCCTGCAGAACGGTGATAACAGAATGTGGACACACATCCCTCTCTGAACCATGTCTTGGCCATCTCCAAGTGACAGGAGGGCCAAGTGAAGAGAAGAGACAAGGTCATACCCCTGAGATCGACAAAAACATCCTCACATCAGGGGGATGTGACAATGGCCTAGGATGCTTAGTGGTTCAGACAACCAAGGATAACGAGTCGACTCCACCGAAGGAAGAAAGAAACCTCCCGAAGGTGACCAACAAAAGGATCTCCCAAAAGAAAAGAAACAATCAGACAGTCCTCCTGAGAGCAATGACACAGCTGAGACGTACCACCATTCCTCTCCACAGAATGTCAAGCGACAAAGCAGCCAGCTGCCACTGCTGGAATAGCCACAAAGGATTGTACCCTGCAGGTGAAACCACAGGGACAAAAAGACAGTTCTTTCACACACGTAAGAGGAAACAGTTGCAGAGACATTTCACAAAAGGATTTACAAGGACAAAAGAGACTGTTCTTCGTCATGTCCAGGGAGAAAACAACCTTCTTAGGGCAGAGACACAAAGGTGTATCACCAAAATACGTGGAGACGTTCTCGTGCAAGAGGAATGCACCGATGACTTAGGGTGCACAGCGTTTCAGACCACAAGGGACGAAGACAAGCAAAAACCATCGATGGAAGATAAAGGATTCATGAGGTTAACGGTCAAGGTGCTCGTCAAAGACGGACCGGGCAGTTGGGGCGAACCCGCTACCATTCCGTTCACCAAGAAGGCGCCTTCCCAACAATAGAGAACATGCCATCTCTAGATTCACTTCGCACCGCTGCGACCTACATAGGAAACCGGAGACCAAAAACACGCAAAGCCAGCACCTCTAAAGAAGGAAGGTGAAGAATGCTGGTACCTCCAGTCATCTGGGGTCTACCACCCTCAGGAACCAGATCAAATCCGGGTAGTGTTCAGCCCCCGCGCTCAGCTCCAGGGAGTCTCCCTGAATGACGCCCTCTTTACTGGACTAGACCCGACAACCAGTCTTCCAGAAGTGTTGTTCCGCTTCTGCAAGGAGCCAAAAGCCATCTCCTTCTGCCAAACGCCAGGTGATAGAGTGACAGGCTACCACAACTGGCATACCTACAAGGGGATGCACTCTGTAGGTAAAACTACAGAGACAAAAGGACTGTTCTCTCACAAAGCTAAAAGAAAACAATGCCAGATACTTTTACACAAAGACATTGTGCTGCAACCAGCTAACCTGGAGCTGTGCATCCACCCTGCATCCTTTGCCAAAGAATCATGGCAAAGGGACTTTGAAACCAGTGATACCGGCCGGTGTCACATTGCTATGTGGACATGGACTCTTGCATTGTTTGAGAATGTGATGTTAT
Source organism: Ascaphus truei (assembly GCF_040206685.1). NCBI lineage: Eukaryota > Metazoa > Chordata > Amphibia > Anura > Ascaphidae > Ascaphus > Ascaphus truei. The sequence continues at coordinate 47,264,443 of NC_134495.1, forward strand.
CTTTGTTATGCATTACACATATGTTCCACATATTTCAGTTATATAGTGGTATCTCCAGATACCAGATGGGGAGTATCATGGAACAAGAATCACATTTCTGCCTGACCTCCCTTCTGCTTGTCAGCTCCTTAAGTTCATCTGCATGCATTAGTTTCACATACACACAACGTGCCTGTGTGATGTATCAATATGTTGCCCTTTCTGCCTGTGAGCAGGTGTGACGGTTCAGGGGATTCCTTCCCCTTCTTATGCCCCTGACGTCACCCTCTCTGTCCCTTCCCCTGCTAACCTTCCTTCGCTTACCCTCTCCTGTCCCGCTCCGGCACCCTCTGACGCCGTTCCTTTGCCACAGCGCGCACCCCACAAGTCTCGCGCACCCACTGGGTCCCCGAACCCCTGCGGCAATGTTCCCCAGCTCCCAGGTCCCCTCAGCCTCCACTTCCAGTCCCTCAACTCCGGTGGCTGTCCCTTCCGTTCCTCTGTTCCTCTCTGCAGGTGTGCCCACGGCGCTACGCGCATCTGGTGACGCAGCCTGTGCGCACGCACTCTCAGGTTACGGTGGGCGTGCGCACATGCTCCTTTTCTAATGCCTGTCAATCCCTTAACTCCTCCTCCCATGACCTGCATGCTTTCTCCCTGTCTAATCCCCCTGTCTCCTCCTCTTCTCCTCCTGACCTATCCCTGCTGTCTCCCACTTCTCCCTCTGCTCCTCCTCTCTCTCCTATTGGTGTTCCCTCTTTTATTATCCCTGTCTGCCCTCTCTATCATTGCTCTGCATAGTTCCTGTTATCCCTGTGTGTGCAGTCCTATGCTTTGCTCTCTCTGTGTTCCAGCCTGTACCTGCTCCTGCTTATCTTTGGATTTCCATGGTTTTGACCCCTGCTTGTCCTGGACTACCCTGCTCTCTGTTACCGCTGAACCCTGCAATGAACTCTACTTTGCTGACCTCTGGAACCCTTGGACTTGGATTACGAACTTGACTACTCTGCTCTCTGGAACCCTGGACTCTGGCGAACGGACACGACCATTCCTACGTTATATCACCAAGACGTTGCAAGTATACTAACTCTCTTCCAACAGGCCCAGCAATGCCATACCACACTCCGGGCTTGCTTCCACTGCTGTGGGTGTGTGGTAATACCGTTCCCACCTCAGTATTGGGGTCTTGCCAGGTCTGCGGGCATACAGGCGTGAGAACAGGTAGCCAGTGAGTTGCTACAGCAACCTCTGAGATTCTTCTCAGAATGGGCTATTCTGCCCTCCCCTCTTGTTTGTTTCCAGATAGTCTGTCCCAAGACTATTCCTGCTACCCAGAATTCCCTCACACTTCCTTTCACTTCCAACATTGGCTGAGTGAGTACCTTCTGTTACCTCTCCACAGGCAAGGCCTTATCCTTTTCACCTGCCCTTACTACAAAGCACCCACAGAGATACACTTTTCCAACACAAACATCTCATCCACAAGTGCCTGTTTTTATTGCTGCTTTCCTAAATAAAGTGAAGAAAATATACAGGACTTGTTGTGCTTTGGAAAGAGGGCCGAGTTGAAGCTATCTGGGCTATTCATACTAAACGTGACTCTGGCCTCAGAATATCCCCCATGTAAGTATTTACATCCTAAATATATAGCACTACATAAGTGTTTATAATATTTCTTTAGTACAGATGTAATTAATGAATATACTTATAATAATTATTTCATCATAAGGATGGTTTGACAAACCGCTTTGTTCATACATAGCTATTTGAAAAACTAATTGTTTATAGGTCATTCATGTTACATTTAAAATAAATGCGTATTTAAAATAAATGCGTATTTAGTCTTTCAGTCACTTTTTATCAGGATTTTGATAAATCATTTAAGTAGTTTACAAAGAGATTTCATTTTGAACTCTATTTCATTTATTTTAGAGCACAATTATTTTTTGTTTGAGAGTGATTATTTTTTGCAGGTCTGTGGAACGGCCATGGGACCCGATTCGCCCCCAGATATGCTAACCTATACATGGGCCTATGGGAGGATACCCATGTTTGGGGGAATGCTAGGCCGGGGAGGGTTTGGTGTTCTATGGCCGTTTCATAGATGACCTTTTATTTATTTGGGATAGAGATTTGGAGGAACTCACGGACATTTTGTTGTCCTTTAATGACAATCAAATGGATTTACGTTTTACATTTGAAACAGACATGTAGAATTAACTTTCTGGATTTGGAACTCAGGGTTGACACTGACAACCAGATTGTTACAACAACAAGAAGGTATCTACAAATTCTTATCTGCATTATGCTTGCAACCATTATAAGAAATGACTGGAGAACGTCCCCAGGGGCCAATTTCTTAGAGTCAGGAGAAATTGTTCTCTTGACTCTGACTACTTGGCCCAGGGGGATACTCTGGTCAACAAATTTGTGGCCAAAGGTTACAATAAACATACAGTCCAGGAGGCCTTTAAACATGTGGGTCAGTTAGACAGATTATCGCTTTTGGAGAAATCCAAAAACAACACACTTTCTAAAAAAAGTAAGGGACAAACAAATAAAAAGGATCATGTGAGTTCACCTCTTTTCATTACACAATTTAATTGCGCCTCTTTGAAAATAAAAAAGATACTCAATAAACATTGGGAGATATTGCTTAGTGATCCGATTATAGGGAAGAAATTACCTCCAAGGATACCAGTGGTTTTCCAGAAGGCAAGAAATATAAAATCAATTGTGGCACCTAGTAGATTAAAAAGTTATAGCAGCCATATCACTAATATTCAATCAAAAGATGGTGATTTTTTTGTGTGAACGTTCGAGATGTCTCACGTGTAAACATCTAAAAAAATCCAGTATCATCAGCTCACATTCGAATGGATCCACACACCAAGTGTGGGGCCACATTAATTGTTTGTCTACTTTTATAGTATATGCCATTATGTGTCCCTGTGGGGTTCCATATATTGGAAGGACAACACAGGCTTTATGCACGCGATTTCTAGAACATCGACGAAATATAATCCATGTATTACATACGCATAGTTTGTCTTGACACTACAAACTAAAACACAATAAAGATCCATCATGGGCATTGAGGCGATCAATCCTACACTTTTAAGTGGAGATAGACACAAGCTTTAACGTTTGAGAGAAACTTACTGGATATATGACCTAAACACACTCAGTCCAGAGGGTCTTAATGACTGTATTGAAATCAGTACTGTTGTTTAGCTCCATAGCCAACTGCTCCCCACTCCCCCCTCCCACTTGAGGGTTGAACACAGAAGTCTGGGTTGAACATGCTAGACATGTTCCCTTCGAGTTCTCCCCCACAGAGTCCAATTATTGTATTATATATATCACTAGCTGAGAGACCCGGCGTTGCCCGGGATGTGAAGAGTGAATAAGTATGTGTAAATGTTGTATTTGAAACTTGTAATGTCATGTGAATGTTATGTAATATTATTGAAAAATGTGTTTTGGGCTCCGGAGTAGCTGCGTGCGTTGTCCGGTGGGTATGTAAGTGTGATAGTGGTCTCGGGAGGGGAGAGAGATTAATGGTGTGTGTGTGTGGTTTTTGCGGGCTCCGGAGTAGCTGCGTGCGTTGTCCGGTGGTTATGTAAGTATGATAGTGGTCTCGGGAGGGGGGGGGAGAGGTTAATGGTGTGTGTGTGGTTTTGGCGGGCTCCGGAGTAGCTGCGTGCATTGTCCGGTGGTTATGTAAGTATGATAGTGGTCTCGGGAGGGGGGGGGGGGTTGAGAGAGGTTAATGGTGTGTGTGTGTGGTTTTGGCGGGCTCCGGAGTAGCTGCGTGCGTTGTCCGGTGGTTATGTAAGTATGATAGTGGTCTCAGGCGGGGGGAGGGGGGAGAGGTTAATGGTGTATGGGTGGTTTTGCGGGCTCCGGAGTAGCTGCGTGCGTTGTCCGGTGGGTATGTAAGTATGATAGTGCTCTCGGGAGGGGGGGGGGGGGCTGTTAATGGTGTGTGTGTGTGGTTTTTGCGGCCTCCGGAGGAGCTGCGTGCGTTGGCTGTTCGGGTGGTGGGGGGGGAGGGGCTGCGGTAGCGGGAGAGCTGTGGCGTGCGGTCGTGGTCTGCATTAGTGTGGGAGGGGGTGGTGGTCGAGGGGGGTGTTTTTAAGAGGCAGTGTCCATCGGTATGCGCTGCGTGTTCGTGCGGTGTGTGGAGGTGATCGTGCGGTGTGTGGAGGTGATCGTGCGGTGTTGTGTGAGCGTGTGTAATGTTGGAGTGCTGAAAGCAATGTTTATATAGTTCAGATTCTGTACCTGATTACGCAGTTCTGTGGTAGCAAGCGGTGAGGGTTTTGTGGGTTGAGAGCTGTGAGTGGCCCCAGAGCAGGAGGGTTCGTTGCTTTGAAGCGTGCCCAGAGCAGTGACGATTAGGTGCTTTGAAGCGTTCCCAAAGCTCACTGAGGGGTGGCACAGTGTGGCAGTGGTGTTGGCCGCAGGCCAATGAGAGTTAGTGAGGGGTGGGACAGTGTGGCAGTGGTGTTGGCCGCAGGCCAATGAGAGTCAGTGAGGGGTGGGACAGTGAGGCAGTGGTGTTGGCCGCAGGCCAATGAGAGTCAGTGAGGGGTGGGACAGTGTGGCAGTGGTGTTGGCCGCAGGCCAATGAGAGGTGTGTGGGGGCGGGCATGGCCTGAGGCGGAGTGACAGGCCAAAGGTGCAATGCGATTGGCCCTAGGGACACAGGCCATGCAGACAAACATACAGTGATTTCAGAAATATATAGTAGATATATATCTTTTTTCCTTCTCCATCTCCTCTTTTTCACGCAAAAATTAGGCGTATAATAGTTTCACTATATATTTCATTATGATTGGTAGGTGGAATGTGACTAGCTGTATGGTGCAGTCTTGCCAAATTAAGGTACATAGTGACCTGGGATACATGTCCGGTTTGTGTTTTTCTTGTGGTTCATCTTTAGATGTTCTTATGAACACTATTTTACATCCATTGCCCTGATTCTCTTTGTTGTCTTTTGTTTTTTGTTTTCTGTTAGACTTTAATCATATTTTTAATTCATAGGGGATTTGCTTCATTATGAGGATCTCCACAGGTTTCATTTGTGTATATTATACCATTAAGGTAGGATCATGTGCCATTGACAGATCCCTCCTTTCTATTGTCTCTAATTAGGGGCTCATTTAACTATTATATTTTTGTGTAAATCCCCCTTTTTTACTCCCCTCTCTTGATCCTTTCTTGTTTATTTTTAGAATTTGTTCTCACTCATCTCATCATCCAGTCCACATACATATGTTTTTCAATGAAGTTTCACAATTCATTTTATGTTTATTTTTATCCTCCAAGCCAATACTAAACAATGAGTTAATGGATTCCTCTGTTTACACAGTTGATCTGAGGTATTTTTATGTTCTATATTACAGAGACCACATATATTTTTATATAATGTTGTTTATATGTCATTCTTTTATTTATTATTTTTTTTTTAATCAATTATGTATTAATGACTTAGTTAATATATTTTTCTACTGGTTTTTATTTACAGAAGCATTTATAGATTTTGAGATTTATTAATCATTAGCTAATTGATAACACTTGTTCTTCTAGAAATTTGCACTGCAGCCAATTGGACTTTAGGTATATATACTTCTGGTAGTATGTCTGGAGTCCATCCCCTGATGAAATCAGCTTGTCTGATGAAACACGTAGGGCTAGGTGTGCTGTGGATATCCTAGCGTTGTCCGTGACCTGCCGCATACTCCTACATCAAGCGTGCAACGTCACTAGCTGTTCTGCTGCATCCGGCTTCCCCCACTTCCCCCGGTGGGAGCCAGAGTCATCTGGTGGTGGGTTCCCGGGGGAAGAGTTCATGTAGAGCCCGTCGTCGTGAGTTTCTCCTGGATGGTGACTCACGAGGGTCAGATCGGACCCGGTGGAGCTGCAGAGCAGTGGAGCAGATGACCGAATCTCGCTGAACATTTGGAGCATGAGTATTATCTCATAACTGCATTTTTATCTTCATCGATTGTGAGTTCGATTTATGAGCTTTTTGGAAAATTAAATATACTTTTGCACAGTAATGCACTAGGATCGGGCGCTTTTTTCTTTTCTTTTTTCTATGCAGGTGGAGAGGGGAGGTCGTTGTGCCCCTGTAAGAAGGCTGTCTGACTTCTGATTAGTGGCTTTTTTACCCCTTCACATTGGACTGATATTTTCATGGACTCAGAAGGACATTTAATGTAGTTTATATCTACATTTTCATATACTGTAGGTTTCCACAGCACCTTTTCATGTATTACTTTTATACACATTACTTTTTATTGATTTATTACCAGTAAGAGTTTCTTTTTTCTATTGATATATTTAACTAGGTTGTTTATTTATTTGTTTTATTTTCACTCTATTTTTTGTCATCATCCTACACCCAAGCGCAGTCTCCAATTGCCTATTGTGTGTGTGTATATATATATATATACACATGTAGAGGTATCAGTACCGTGTTAGCCGAGCTTCAATAATCAAAAAATAAATAGATGATACCGTTCTGTGGCTAACAAAATGCTTTTATTTGTGCGAGCTTTCGAGATACACTGATCTCTTCTTCCGGCGATGTTACAATGAATGAAGCAAAAGGTATACTTAAAAACAGTGTCTCTTGGAATGTTATCTGTGCTGTTCCTTCCCCCGGTGTGGATGTGTTTTATGGCTAGAGGTGTCAAAAGGTTACTGTGAAAGCAAGTGAAGAAAGAGTGTGTATGTGTATCAGTGTGAATAAAAATGAATGGAGAGCCCACAGTATATACAGTGCTTTACACAAGGTGTGTGTGGAGTGGGAGTGGATATAAATGGTGTGGGTGGGTGTGGAAATGTGAGAGTTTGTAGCACAACTAAAAGTGTGTGTGGATACTTAGTGGTCCCTATTGGTGTATAGGGATGGAAAAACAAGGAGTATTAGTATGTGTGAAAGACAGCTGTGTGTGCATACATATAGCACAGTATGTACAGACATGGCCTTTAGCGCTCATGGGACGAGAGTTCACTTGTGTCAGTAATGACTCATAAAATTTCGATCTCTGTTTAGGCCACTGCTAAGTGTCCCGAACAGTTGCATAAATTTGTATTCATGCAACCGTCTCTCTTTCGGGGTTTTAAGATTACCTTTGAGAATGGCAACCCTCAGATCGTTCATCTTATGGCCAGAGTCAGAGAAATGTTCGCCAACAGGACTGTCTCTTGTACCGCGTGTGATGCTGTGGCGATGCAGGTTCATTCTCTTGTTTAGCCCCTGCCCTGTCTCACCTATGTAGTAGCAGCCCCCTGGGAATTTCATGCACATGATGAGGTACACGACATTGCTGGAAGAACAGGTGAACCTTCCTCTGATTTTGTATTCCCGATTCCTGTGTGGTATTTGTATTGTGTCCGCTGTGTAGAGCATTGCGCAGGTTTTGCATCTTGGGTCCTGGCATGGTTTTGTCCCGCATTCAGTTGTACTGCTGAATACTTTTCTCCTCACCATAATATTCTTGAGATTATGGGGTTGTCTGTATGATAATAAGGGTGCTTCAGGGAAGACCTGTTGCAGTCTTGTATCTTCCTGGAGGATGGGTTGTAGTTTCCTGGCGATCTTGCGTAGGGCTCCTAGGTGTGGGTTATATGTGAGCACCATTTGGGCTCCTAGATGTGGGTTATATATGACCACCATTTGGGAAGAGCCCAGAGTACTACTAGCCAGTAGCCAGACTATGAACCGCAGAGCACGTGTATGGACTGTCATCGTGTGCAGTATACAAAGAAAGAGTTTTGCCTAGCCTGGGGTATGCTGAGTTTACCACTTGCCAGAAGCTACATGTATTGCAGTATTCACAAGAGAGCGAGTTCCCTGCCAAGCAGTGAGGGTGGCACTAAAGTGAAAATTGTGGGTTCACCTAAGATGGCGGCTGCTATATGCGATAGTGCACCGCGCGGTGCGAAGAAGCTAAAATGGCGGTTCCCGCCGAGTCTGGATGGCGCACGTGCTGCGTGCAAAAAGACTGTGAGCAGAGTAATTGCAGAGATTTGGCCGGGTCTGGCGCGAAAGCTAGAGCCCCGCCTATGTGCAGGAAGTGGCACGAAAGCAGGAGCCGCGGCCCCCTGCCCTGTGACTGGCTCAGCAAAGAATCCACGTCATGAGGTAACACACAGTGACCCTCCTCTAATCTACACCAGAGGGAGGGGTCACAGTGAAAGCCAGAGTCATGCCTTACTACCGAGTGCCCCTCCTCTAATCTCCACCAGAGGGAGGGGGCACAATGAGAGACAATCCCAGAGCTTTACCCAAACTGAAGGAGGAGCTGGATGCGAGCTTCCGCAACCTCAGACTGATGGAACATGGCGGGCCAGAGGAGTGAGTTACCCCTTTCTTTTGTGCCCGTGTATACATAAAGTAAGAGCAGGCGATATGGACTTTGCCTATTACTCGCTGCCAGAAGGTTTCCTGGATGTACTCACTGATGGGATCACAAGCTTGCGGTGTTTGGGCCCTGACTGTGTATGCCTGGGAGAAGACCTTGTTTGGGGGGCTATTTTCTTTGTGAATGGGGCAAGCCATCTTGTGTCTAGCCCGCTAATGTCTACCATTGGGGTGTACCAAGCCCCGATGGCTCAGACAAGGCCCGAGCCAGTTCCAGAGACCGCAACCCAAATGCTACCAGGTGAGGTGATCAAACCTGACGAGGCCAGAGACGGTCCTCTGGTGTCAGCAAAGCCTGATGACCCAGCGGTTATGCTATGCAATGTGGGCCATGTCGATGCTACCCATGCCCCCCTATACTCCCCCGTTGTGACCCACTGTTTTGTTTTCTTTGTCCCCTTTCCACCTTTCACCTCACCTTCCCTTCGTTGCCCCATCCTATTTTTCCTTTATCCCTTATCCACCTATACATCCCACGTATGGCCCTACCTATGTGTTATCTGTTCTACTAGTGTGGCGTTGTCAGTTGTTTGATTTATTTGTGCACTGATTAAATTTTCAATTTGGTTATATACCTGTGACTTTGTATCTATTACTAGGGTGTGCTGGATTTTCTTCAGTACTTTATTGTGTTTGAGAGGGATTGGGCCCTCTCTAGTCCGTAGCACACCTCTCTGTGTATATTTATCTATTTTGTGTGAGTGCTGTCTATTACTTCTGTCTATATTATGACATGTCACTTTCCGTATATAGGTCTTGTGTGTGTACGTCTGACACGTTTCAAAACAACCAATAATTCACTTAAGCGTATGATGCATTCAACATACAGTATGAAAATCCAAAATAAGGTAACTTAAAAGCTGAAATGAAAATTAAAGGACGGGGAGGGTAGGGGAGGAAGAGGGTGAGGGTGGGGAGGGGGACAAGGACGGACGCGTCGCCTCTCTCCAGCCCCCTTCGCGTCCCCCTGGGTGCTCCATGTAACTAGTAGCTTGATTTCTAACTATAGTTTGACTTTCTGCGACACCAGCTCATGATTACCTAACCTATCATAAGTTTGGAATGGCCAAAGAAAGATCACACCCATCAGAGTTGGACGCATCTATAACTATCATTGCCAGATGGTGTTGATCTCCACCCCTGGGATATCTGTCTGGGCCAACCATGGCGTCCAGACTTTTAAGAAATTGCCACCAGTGTCGTTAACCAGACTCGTTAACTTTTCCATCTGGCATACGTACCAAATTCTGTTCCGAATCGTGGGGATATTTGGAATCTCAGTTTGCTTCCATCGTGCTGCGATCTCACACCTCGTTGCAGTTGCAAAATGTGCAATCAATTTATTTGTTGCTTTAGATAACCGAGGTAGTGGTCTATTCAAAAGGAACAACCACGGATCCGTGGGAATTTAGAGGTCAAAAATCCTCTGAATCCAACTTCTGATTTCTTCCCACATTGGTGTAATCCGAGGGCAAGACCACAGCATGTGTAGCAGGTCGGCCGATTCTCCAAACTGTCGTGGGCACAGCGGGGAGTATCCTGGCATGAACCTTGATAATTTCATTGGGGTGAGATACCACCGCATAAGGACTTTATATGCGTTCTCCTTTAATGTAGTGCAGATAGAACTCTTAGCTGTAGCCTCCCAATGGGTTGCCCACTCTTCTTCGTCTAGCTCCTCCCCCAAGTCAGCTTCCCATCTCGCTATGTAGGACAGTTTCTGTTGTTGTGCATCTCCAGAACCGACCACCTCTCTATACATCTGCGATGTAAGTCCCCTTGTGTCTACTTATGCTAGACAGAGCTTCTCGAAATTAGTCAATGGGGGGTATGGGGAATGTTTATTGTAATATGCTCTGAACTGGAGGTACCTAAAGAATTCGGAATGCGGGATATCTTTGTTTTCTCTGATTTGTTCAAATGTCTTTATTTTGTTGTTACCCTCCAGATCTTGAAGTCTCAAATAAACATTTTGTTTCCACACTGAAGTGCCACTGTTCGATAATCCCGGAGCAAAATCGGGGTTTCCCCATAACGGAGCCATTAATGAGTGTTTAGTAGATAAGAGATGTTTAAATTTGGCATCCTCCCATATGGCTAAAGAGTTAATCATTGAGGACAGCGGCAAGGTAGCAGATTTGAGTGCTGATTTAGGTAGCCAGATGCAGTGTAAATTATAAGTGTTCTGCAATATAAAATAACATCCCTCCTCCTCTATTTGACATATCTCTCCTAGAAATGGAGTGTAACGGGGACTTATCCCTGTTTGGATAAAGCTGCCTCATAGCTCTGAATCCAGCATATAGCTGGTTAATTGTAGCCACTCAATTAGCCAGTCTCCACCTGAACTAATGTGAGCACTGTAAAAAGCTTCATGTTAGACATAGAAAAGAGAATTACCTCAGCACACAACAGTGCTGACATGAGGAGAGGGTCTTGAATATACAGGAGGACTGTGTATTGACAGCAAGACACAAGAGGACCAGACCTCTTTTCCTGGATGCAGAAGTCCTAGGAACCTGACAGAGGTTGGACCCTCAAGCACACAAAGACACCTGGACCTCACTGACCTGAAAGGGCCACCTGCTTTAAGGTTCCGCTGAGACTTTGGGGCAGAATAGGGGCTTATTCTCCCAGTCTTGTAAGAGAGGGACTGGGGAAGAAAGTTAGCCCTTACAAATGGATAGGTGATTGTTATTTTTGTTTGCTGTTCTGTTTAAAGGGACAGGCTCAATAAAGCCATATGTTAATTTCACCTAAACGGTCTCCATTTGCATACCTCTGCACACATCTCTTATATGGAGTATCCCAGAGTTGCGATAGTTGCATCAATGGGTTTAGGGGTTTGCCATTTTTCTGTGAGAATGATGGCTTTTGGTTTATGCATAAGGCACCATGCCCTTACTTATCTAGTTTGGGCAGCAGGCTCCAGATATTTATATAGGTGGCAGATAGACCTTTTCGGAATTTGAATGGGTATTCTCAGGGGTATGGGACAGAGTTAAAAAGGGAGAGCTTGTTTTACATTCAGTATCCCCTGCTAAAGAGAGTAACAGTATACTGTAAATAGAAATTGGAGTAGTTGTTTGCAAATTGTAAATTTGTGATGTTAGTCTGCAGAGGCTGCAGTAAATAAAGTGTACGGGGGGGGGGGGGCATGAATTGTGCAGGCTAACAAGCATGGGATAATAGTCTAGTCAGATAAGATCACCGTTGTTGCCTTGTGTAGATACATTTTCAGAATGATGCAGTGGATTATGGATTATGACGCAATGCTTTTCACAACAGCTTTCCAGCTAACTTTGTTCGGGGGATTCAAAGTAAATGAATTTGTGGCTGCTAACTCATCAGCAAGCTGAGGGACTATTAATAATGAAGATATCATGGAGTGGGATAGTTTAAGCATCTAAATAAATAGCCAAAAAACAGACTACTGTACACCCAAGAGTCACATATGCAGAGTTTCAGTGGTGGAAACTTACAGAAGCATCATACTGTAGAGGAGAGAACAACCCCTTACCAATAAGAATTGGATTTTCCTTAACACTGTACCAGTTCAAAAACAATCTTACAAATATTCCTAAATGTAAAATATGTTGGCGTATTACTAGAGGAGATAATGCTCTTCCTCGGGTCTCTGGACAAGTTCATATTTATGTTATTGATAATTGGAACATATATATCCTCAATAAAGTTGTGGCCAATTTTCCAAACAATTGTGTGAATTGAATTAGTGGACATTGAAGGTACCACCGGAATGAGCGTGACTGCTTTCTGGGCAAGTGCTCACTCTTATTGTTTATAATCACACTTTTGTCTGCATTGACACTTAGCCCAACTGTGCCGGGCCCAGCAGCAGAGGGGCACCCATCCGGCCGAACTCAGACACTTTCCCAGATTGGATCTAGGTTGCAACTGGGATCAGCGTGAGGCCCCTTCCTCTGCCAAATGCAAGCAGGGGAGTCCTATGCTCCCTGGTCACCAGGCCCCCCGGCCCACGCTGCACAAGCTTCTATCACGCGCCTCCCCCTCGGGCACTTATTCACTTGGGGCTCTTGGTTACATTTGTGTCCCAGGCTCCCTAGAAGCTTGTGGCGGGTCTGAGATAAATTAATAAATACTAACATGAAAAAAATGAGCAAACAGATTAATTTATTTATTTTAGATGTGTCTGACACGTGGACCAATAAACCCAAACATAACTATACTCTCAGAAACCCGGTGAGGTATTTGACAGGAACTCTGTAGGACTATATCACTGTGGTACGTAAAATCGCACAGTGATATACAGTATGACAAAAATATGTTGCTTAACTGTATCTAGTCATGTGACTACATCCTGTCAGCACTATAGGAACATGAAAGGAGGGTGTGTAAAACTAAAGAGATGAATAGATAACGCTGCTTTAACATTGTGAAAAAAGAAAACTGTGATAAAGCGCTAATGCTTAAATTAATATAGTACTACTAATACTAAAGTGATTACCAAACAAAACCTTAAATATATAAGGGCTAGGCTGCCTGGTATTAGAAATCGATACAGATCACTAATAACATACACAAAATAACATAATATACCGACGCCTATAAATAAACCAAAACCCTAAGGCTGCGAACCCGCTGCGGCCTTCGGGGCGCGCGGCTGCGAACCACCAGACCCCTGTCCGAATGGTCTCTGCCCCCGCTGCCTCCTTCCGGCAGGGCTGACTACGTACTGTGACGCATCAGCCGGCCGATGCTGCAAGAATCTTGTGAATTTCGGCGCTGACGCGTCACGTGGTACGCGAGTCAGCCAATGGGGAGCAGGGGAGGAGCTAGATGGGAGGCGCCTTGGGCGGGGAGCAGGGAAGGAGCTGCGGGTTAAAGTGTGTGAGTGTGTATGTATGTGTATGTATGTGTGTGTATGTGTGAGTGTATATGTATATATGTGTGTGTGTGTTTATGTATGTGTATGTGTGTGGGGGGTGGACGGCACCACGACCAGATCCCGCCCCCCTCCCTCTCTCCATCCCACTCCCACCCCCCTCCCTCCCACTCCCGCCTCCTTCCCACTCTGGCTCCCTACAGACCGCATATCGCGGTCTGTGTCTGTCAGCGCCCCGCCTGTCTGCAGTGCGGGCGCGCTGACTAAGGGAGCGGGGCCTTAGCCCCCGCTGCCTCAGACCACGCGCCCGCACTGCAGGCAGGCGGCGCGTGGAGAGGCACTTGACCACTATCTGTGATCTGTAGGAAGCGGGAGCTGGAGCGGGGGGGGGGGGGGGGGCGTGGCCAAGACAGGGGCTAATGTCACTCTCCAGGCTGTGTGTTCCCCGCGGATGTAACAGCCCCACCCCCTCCCACTCCCCTCTGTCTCGGGGAGAGACAGTGAGCGGATCTGTGCTCCATCACCCCCTCAGCAAACACGGGAAGAGGGTAGCCGCCTCCCTCCCGTAGCCGCCTCCCTCCTAGTAGCCGCCTCCCTTCCCTCCCCGTAGCCGTCTCCCTTCCCTCCTCATTGGCTGACTGCTGCACCACGTGACGCATCAGCACTTCTGATCACCAGAAGCTTGCAGCATTGTCCGGCTGACGCGTCACAGCACGCAGTCAGCCACGTCTGAAGGAGCCAGCGGGGACCTCCAGACTGGAGGAAAGGAGCTGGTGGCCCGCAGCTGCGCGCGCCGCTGGCCGCAGCGGGGCCTCAGCCTAAGGTGATATCTGACCAGAAGATGATACAGTCCTTAGTGTCCAAACAATGTCCAATTGGATCTTGATTGTAGTCTCATGACATATGTGGATAGATAAAGAAAGCGATCATAGTTCAACACTGACACAAAATAGAATAAAAAACCAATACTCAGACACTACATAAAACAACATGAAACATAGAATAGCTAAAAATAAAATAGTGCTATTTAATAAACACAACATAGACAAAACCAATGTCTAAAAAGAGGAACACAAGCTGAAGGGGTCCTATCCAGATGAAGTCAAATTGGAATCCTACTCACGACAAAATTAATATATTATGGTTTTGTCAGCAGCTCAATCACTCCCTTGGTGCAGGATTTCTAATGAGGACACTCCACGAGGTCCTTCCCCGGCTCGGACGCCACTGCCACCTCGATTCCAGACCCGCTGGTCTCGTCGCACTCTGATGACGCAGATGGAACGTGCGCTGTCACCGGGAGTCCTAGAGTTGCACCGCGAACATGGAACCCAGCCACAAGTCTCTAAAAGTTCCACAGATGTTCGTTAGGGGAAGAACTGTACCAGCGTCCACACTGCTGACTCTCTAAAGAGTCCTCTATAGATTGCAGAAACACCCTACGCGTTTTCATCACGAAACACGTAGGGTGTTACTGCAATCTATAGAGAACACTTTATCGAGTCAGCAGTGTGGACTCTGGTACAGTTTTCCCCCTATTGAACATCTGTGGAACTTTGAGAGACTTGTGGCCGGGTTCCATGTTCGCGGTGCAACTCTAGGACTCCCGGTGACAGTGCATGTACCAGCCGTGTAATCAGAGTGCGACGAGACCAGCAGGTCTTGAATCAAGGTGGCAGTGGCGTCCGATCCGGGGAAGGACCTCGTGGAGTGTCCTCATTAGAAATCCTGCACCAAGGGAGTGATTGAGCTGCTGACAAAACCATAATATATTAATTTTGTCGTGAGTAGGATTCCAATTTGACTTCATCTGGATTGGACCCCTTCAGCTTGTGTTCCTCTTTTTAGACATTGGTTTTGTCTATGTTGTGTTTATTAAATAGCACTAGTTTATTTTTAGCTATTCTATGTTTCATGTTGTTTTATGTAGTGTCTGAGTATTGTTTTTTTATTTTGTGTCAGTGTTACACTATGATCTCTTTCTTTATCTATCCACATATGTCATGAGACTACAATCAAGATCCAATTGGACATTGTTTGGACACTAAGGACTGTATCATCTTCTGGTCAGATATCACCTTAGGGTTTTGGTTTATTTATAGTCGCCGGTATATTGTGTTATTTTGCTGCTTTAACATTGGTTATATATGGGTAATTCTGTAAGTGTCATATATATTTCTGAGTTGGTATCATGTGATTTTATGCACTCTGCAATTCATAAAGTCTTCCCCAGCATGCTTTGTTTGCACAATAATATGTTCCAGTATGTTCAATCTGTACACTATTTATCTTGAGATATCCATTACTGTTGGAAATACCCATTGATATTTGGAATATTCCTTGGAATAACGAGTTATAAGAGGTTTCCCCATTTGAAGGGTCGGTTCTTCCACCCGCTCTAGTGGTTTCGCGAGGACTTGTCTATACCAGTACATCCAGTAACTAGTAAAAGTGTATTCAGAGGCTCTGCAAATCAATTCCACATTATCATTGGTCCTTTTTATATTGGTACTTGGCTGATGTAATGTAACCTCAGACCTGACTCCTGTGAAACAGAACACAAAAGATGCAGACATGTATTTATGGCAGAATAGGTATCAAATACACAGTCTTTTCCTAACCTAAGTTCTCTTACCAAAGCATAAGGGCAAACAAAGTCAACAGCAGAATAACACCATCATCTCCCAGATTGTATCACTAGGGTTTGAGCTGAGCTTTCATTGGCTTGAGCTTTTCACATTTGAGATAAGTGACAGGAAGCATGTGACTGGTTATTTGCATAACTATTTAATTAAAGGTTCAGTAGTAACAGGTAAAATATTTACGTGAGATTTTGGAAGTGTATTGATAATATTTGATTATAAGTAGAGATGGAGAACCAGTCCATATCCATTTCCAGAAATTCCGCAGATGACTTTGTCCCAATCTGTCACCCTCCCCACCCACCAAAAGGTTGCTGTGGTCTAAAAAAGCACTGATTGTGGGTTCTAGTCCAATTAGGTCTGACACCAGTCATTAGGTTGGTGCGTTAGGCCGAGCTTATATTGCTAGCGACGGCAACGCGAACGATGATGTCACCCGTCGCCATCGCAACCAGCGAAAGTTTCAATTTGATTTTTAGTGGCATCGCTGGCGACAAGGCCAGTGACGTCACTAAAGGGAGCGGGCCGCGCAATTTGATTGGTTTAGAGATAGTCACATGTGGCGACTGGCTCTACAAAATCAAATTTACCCGGCTTCCAAATTTTCAGACGCAACGTCGTTCCGTCGACGTCACGCTTTCTATAAGTGCTGGCGATGGAGTCAATTGATTTGTTTTGGAGCGACGTTGCGTCGCCGTCGCAAGGCACTATAAGCGCAGCCTTAGGCCCATCAACTCTATATAGCTAGTATGGAAATCCCTTTAGGAAGTGTGGGATGGGGCTTATTGAAATATACTTTGCATATCCATTAGTATATCTCCCAGCCACTTACCTTGGGTGTGTTCCTTTTTCAGCACAGACATGTCTCCCTAATTTATTTGAAGGGAATATATACTTATGTTTTAGTGCAGGCACTACTACTGTAAAAGTCACCTCTCTGATTTATTATACTTTAGTATTAGTAATAAGGGGATTTAGGCAGTTTCCTAGTAATATCTTGAAAAGTAACAGATCTGGAGGAGATAATAAACTCTTTTGTAAAAATATTTTTCATACGTGATGAGAATTGTTGTTTTTCCCCTTTCACACTCACACAGGGCGGCCCGTCCATTAGGTGAGCCTAGGTGTCACCTAGGGAGTAAAGGTCCTAGGCAGGAGAACACCAAGTTAGCAGAGGGAATACTTTGAGACAGCGGGTGGAGGTGGCTTGGCTGTGGCAGGCGAAGAAATCTGATCGGATCAGGAGCACAGGAGACGGCAGGGGAGGTACGCGCGGTAACCCCGGCATCGGTAGTCAGGCGCCAGAAGTCAGATGTTGGTCAACTTCTGGTGTTAAAGCACATACATCCCTTGCCGTCTCCTGTACTCCTGCTCTGATCGGATATCTAAGGCTGCGCTTATAGTGCCTTGCAACGGCGGTGGTGACGCGACGTTGCTCCAAAACAAATAAATTCACTCCATCGTAAGCGCTTAAAGTAAGCGCGACAGCGATGGGGTGACGGAGCAACCAAAAATTTTGAAGCCGGGTAAATTTGATTTTTTAGAGACAGTCGTCACATGTGACTGTCTCTAAACCACTCAAATTGAGCGTCCCGCCCCCTTAGTGACATCACTGACCTTGTCGCCAGAGATGTCACTAAAAATCAAATTACAACCTTCGCTAATGGCGAAGGCGACGGTTGTTGTCATCGGTCGCATCGCCGTCGCCATCACTATAAGCGCTGGCTTAGCCTGCCACAGCCAATCCACCCCCGCCGCTGTCTCAACGTCTTCCCTCCGGTGACATCGTCTTTTACTGACGCTCCCCTCCCGCTGTGCCACCGTCAAGCCAGGTAAGTGGGAGAGGGGCAGGGGCGCAAATTTTAAGTTTCGCCTAGGGCGCATGAATCCCTTGCGCCGACCCTGCACTCAGATGAAAGATTTAGCTGCTGTACCTTTAGTTCAGCAATACGCCTTCACAATGTGGGACTGATATCATGTGCATGCTCATTACATGCCTACAGTATGTTAGTGTGTTATTGTTTGATTCCTGTAGGAATATGAGTGTATTACAGTATACTGCTGCCCCTTAGTGACATGTAGGAATTGTGCACAGGAGATTTGTGTATGAGCAGTTGATGTTTATGCTCATTGTGCTTCTCTAGCACAGTAATATAGAGCAGTATCTTCATATGTCACCTTCTTTATTCGCAGATATCCCATGCTGTTCGCATTATTAGTGCTGAATTCGAATCTTTCTAGGAATGAGGGAGAGTGGTAACTGTAAGTATTCCCACTTCGGTGGGAAGTACCACCCATGTACTCAATTGCGTTTCCTGGAGCATGTTTGAGCCAAGCAAGGCCATAGTCAGTAAATTCATATCCGGAGGCTTTACATGATATTGTGATACTTTGCCCGAACTTTGCCGTTTCTGAGCTGGATTGAACCATTTGGACATCAGCTCTGACTCCTGTAAACCAGAGAAAATACAACATACCATCAGTTTCAATAAACTCTCCTCATTGTATCTAATCCCCCAGCCCTGATAGCCTCTTACCCAAACAGTAGAGCAAAACCAGGCAGCTGAGCTGAAGCATTACTGTCCCCCGCAGTGTCTGGCTTTATTCAATGTGACTCCAGCTGAATGTATCAATTCTCTAGAGGTGTTACTGTAAGCAAGCACGTGACCAGGAGCAATATGTTAACCCCTTGCTGCCTGCAAAACATTTCTTGCCTCAGTTCAGAAGATGCACTGTATGATAAACGTCCTTTATTAGATAATATGCTGCATTTAAATGGCTGATTTGTACATTCTTTGAACGACTTAGTTTAAACAACAATTGTGATTACATTTGATTATCTAAACGTGCCTCCTAATGTATGGGATTGATAAACTCAATGAGGTGAGCAGTTCAACGTTTATTATGGTATTTCTCACTTAATTTCCCAAAAAAGAGAGAGAGAGAGAGAGAGAGAGAGAGAGAGAGAGAGACTGAGAGAGAGACTGAGAGAGAGACAGAGAGAGAGAGAGACTGAGAGAGAGAGAGACTGAGAGAGAGAGACAGAGAGAGAGAGAGAGAGAGAGAGAGAGAGAGAGAGAGAGAGAGAGAGAGAGAGAGAGAGAGAGAGAGAGAGAGACTGAGAGAGAGAGAGACTGAGAGAGAGAGACTGAGAGAGAGAGAGACTGAGAGAGAGTGAGAGAGAGTGAGAGAGAGAGACTGAGAGAAAGAGACTGAGAGAGCGAGAGAGACTGAGAGAGCGAGAGAGACTGAGAGAGAGACTGAGAGAGAGAGACAGAGAGAGACAGAGAGACACAGAGAGAGAGAGAGAGAGAGAGAGACAGAGACAGAGAGAGAGAGAGAGAGAGAGAGAGAGAGAGAGACAGAGAGACAGAGAGACTGTCTTGTATATGCAGCCACCATAAAATAGAAAATGCATTCAGCGCAATAAGACAATATTGTGTATTATGGAACCCCTTAATAATTGATGGAAATTGATTGAGAAGAATGTTGATAGTAGATCATAAGTGTCCTGCCCCAATGGCAACCTGCACAGTAGAAATTCAGAGTCCCGGGAACTGGAAAGACTGTGTATATACACTGTTTGTAATGTGAATAAAAACTACAAGATATTAAAAAAATGTGTTGAACAGCATTAGTGTGTCAATGTCTTTTCTGTAACTCTACTGATATAGCACACTGAGATAGCACACTGATATAGCACACTGATATAGCACACTGAGATAGCACACTGAGATAGCACACTGACTGATATAGCACACTGACTGAGATAGCACACTGAGATAGCACACTGAGATAGCACACTGAGATAGCACTCTGATATAGCACACTGAGATAGCACTCTGATATAGCACACTGAGATAGCACACTGATATAGCACTCTGATATAGCACACTGAGAAAATACCTGTCCTCAGTGTCCCAAAGCGAACCATGTGCTAATAAACAGCAGCTTTTCATCAGATGTGTTACCTCCGTCACTTAGGGGAGTTAGAGATCACCTGATAAATTAACCCCTTCACGCTGGAGGGACTGCAGGTGTGGATTCCTCTGTATCTTTACAGGGCTGGGAGATCTCCCGGGTCCCGGGGGTGAGTGTAGTACGGGTCCGGGGGTGAGTGTAGTACGGGTCCGGGGGTGAGTGTAGTACGGGACCGGGGGTGAGTGTAGTACGGGACCGGGGGTGAGTGTAGCACTGCTCCGCTGCTTAGCAGACCTCTGTGGAATCACTACCCCAAATGGTCACCTGCAGCTCTCCTCCGTCCAGACACTGAGTCTCTCCGGTTACACCCCTGTAACTGCTCCACCGGACACCGAGTCTCTCCGGTTACACCCCTGTAACTGCTCCACCGGACACCGAGTCTCTCCGGTTACACCCCTGTAACTGCTCCACCGGACACTGAGTCTCTCCGGTTACACCCCTGTAACTGCTCCACCGGACACCGAGTCTCTCCGGTTACACCCCTGTAACTGCTCCACCGGACACTGAGTCTCCCTGGTTACACCCCTGTAACTGCTCCACCGGACACTGAGTCTCTCCGGTTACACCCCTGTAACTGCTCCACCGGACACCGAGTCTCTCCGGTTACACCCCTGTAACTGCTCCACCGGACACCGAGTCTCTCCGGTTACACCCCTGTAACTGCTCCACCGGACACCGAGTCTCTCCGGTTACACCCCTGTAACTGCTCCACCGGACACCGAGTCTCTCCGGTTACACCCCTGTAACTGCTCCACCGGACACCGAGTCTCTCCGGTTACACCCCTGTAACTGCTCCAACGGACACCGAGTCTCTCCGGTTACACCCCTGTAACTGCTCCACCGGACACCGAGTCTCTCCGGTTACACCCCTGTAACTGCTCCACCGGACAACGAGTCTCTCCGGTTACACCCCTGTAACTGCTCCACCGGACACTGAGTCTCTCCGGTTACACCCCTGTAACTGCTCCACCGGACACCGAGTCTCTCCGGTTACACCCCTGTAACTGCTCCACCGGACACCGAGTCTCTCCGGTTACACCCCTGTAACTGCTCCACCGGACACCGAGTCTCTCCGGTTACACCCCTGTAACTGCTCCACCGGACACCGAGTCTCTCCGGTTACACCCCTGTAACTGCTCCACCGGACACCGAGTCTCTCCGGTTACACCCCTGTAACTGCTCCACCGGACACCGAGTCTCTCCGGTTACACCCCTGTAACTGCTCCACCGGACACCGAGTCTCTCCGGTTACACCCCTGTAACTGCTCCACCGGACACCGAGTCTCTCCGGTTACACCCCTGTAACTGCTCCACCGGACACCGAGTCTCTCCGGTTACACCCCTGTAACTGCTCCACCGGACACCGAGTCTCTCCGGTTACACCCCTGTAACTGCTCCACCGGACACCGAGTCTCTCCGGTTACACCCCTGTAACTGCTCCACCGGACACCGAGTCTCTCCGGTTACACCCCTGTAACTGCTCCACCGGACACCGAGTCTCTGCGGTTACACCCCTGTAACTGCTCCACCGGACACTGAGTCTCTCCGGTTACACCCCTGTAACTGCTCCACCGGACACCGAGTCTCTGCGGTTACACCCCTGTAACTGCTCCACCGGACACCGAGTCTCTACGGTTACACCCCTGTAACTGCTCCACCGGACACCGAGTCTCTCCGGTTACACCCCTGTAACTGCTCCACCGGACACCGAGTCTCTCCGGTTACACCCCTGTAACTGCTCCAACGGACACCGAGTCTCTCCGGTTACACCCCTGTAACTGCTCCACCGGACACCGAGTCTCTCCGGTTACACCCCTGTAACTGCTCCACCGGACACCGAGTCTCTCCGGTTACACCCCTGTAACTGCTCCACCGGACACCGAGTCTCTCCGGTTACACCCCTGTAACTGCTCCACGGGACACCGAGTCTCTCCGGTTACACCCCTGTAACTGCTCCACCGGACACCGAGTCTCTCCGGTTACACCCCTGTAACTGCTCCACCGGACACCGAGTCTCTCCGGTTACACCCCTGTAACTGCTCCACCGGACACCGAGTCTCTCCGGTTACACCCCTGTAACTGCTCCACCGGACACCGAGTCTCTCCGGTTACACCCCTGTAACTGCTCCACCGGACACCGAGTCTCTCCGGTTACACCCCTGTAACTGCTCCAACGGACACTGAGTCTCTCCGGTTACACCCCTGTAACTGCTCCACCGGACACCGAGTCTCTCCGGTTACACCCCTGTAACTGCTCCACCGGACACTGAGTCTCTCCGGTTACACCCCTGTAACTGCTCCACCGGACACCGAGTCTCTCCGGTTACACCCCTGTAACTGCTCCACCGGACACCGAGTCTCTCCGGTTACACCCCTGTAACTGCTCCACCGGACACCGAGTCTCTCCGGTTACACCCCTGTAACTGCTCCACCGGACACCGAGTCTCTCCGGTTACACCCCTGTAACTGCTCCACCGGACACTGAGTCTCTCCGGTTACACCCCTGTAACTGCTCCACCGGACACCGAGTCTCTCCGGTTACACCCCTGTAACTGCTCCAACGGACACTGAGTCTCTCCGGTTACACCCCTGTAACTGCTCCACCGGACACCGAGTCTCTCCGGTTACACCCCTGTAACTGCTCCACCGGACACCGAGTCTCTCCGGTTACACCCCTGTAACTGCTCCACCGGACACCGAGTCTCTCCGGTTACACCCCTGTAACTGCTCCAACGGACACCGAGTCTCTCCGGTTACACCCCTGTAACTGCTCCACCGGACACCGAGTCTCTCCGGTTACACCCCTGTAACTGCTCCACCGGACACTGAGTCTCTCCGGTTACACCCCTGTAACTGCTCCACCGGACACCGAGTCTCTCCGGTTACACCCCTGTAACTGCTCCACCGGACACTGAGTCTCTGCGGTTACACCCCTGTAACTGCTCCACCGGACACCGAGTCTCTCCGGTTACACCCCTGTAACTGCTCCACCGGACACCGAGTCTCTCCGGTTACACCCCTGTAACTGCTCCAACGGACACCGAGTCTCTCCGGTTACACCCCTGTAACTGCTCCACGGGACACCGAGTCTCTCCGGTTACACCCCTGTAACTGCTCCACGGGACACCGAGTCTCTCCGGTTACACCCCTGTAACTGCTCCAACGGACACCGAGTCTCTCCGGTTACACCCCTGTAACTGCTCCACCGGACACCGAGTCTCTCCGGTTACACCCCTGTAACTGCTCCACGGGACACCGAGTCTCTCCGGTTACACCCCTGTAACTGCTCCACGGGACACCGAGTCTCTCCGGTTACACCCCTGTAACTGCTCCACCGGACACCGAGTCTCTCCGGTTACACCCCTGTAACTGCTCCACGGGACACCGAGTCTCTCCGGTTACACCCCTGTAACTGCTCCACCGGACACCGAGTCTCTCCGGTTACACCCCTGTAACTGCTCCACCGGAACCGAGTCTCTACGGTTACACCCCTGTAACTGCTCCACCGGACACTGAGTCTCTGCGGTTACACCCCTGTAACTGCTCCACGGGACACCGAGTCTCTCCGGTTACACCCCTGTAACTGCTCCACCGGAACCGAGTCTCTCCGGTTACACCCCTGTAACTGCTCCACGGGACACCGAGTCTCTCCGGTTACACCCCTGTAACTGCTCCACGGGACACCGAGTCTCTCCGGTTACACCCCTGTAACTGCTCCACGGGACACCGAGTCTCTCCGGTTACACCCCTGTAACTGCTCCACCGGACACTGAGTCTCTCCGGTCCTGACAGCAAACCTCTGTAATCATCAACATCTGGCGGACGCTGCAGAAAGGGAATTGGTACATAACTGTTCAACACATTTTTTAAATCTCCATTATACTCATTGTTGGGAAGCAGTCATTTAATAAATACTGTGAACACCACACAGGGGCTTTTAAAATAAGTATACGTATTACAGTGACAAAATGTGATATTCTGCTAAAAGAAGCGAGACTTAAATGCAATATCCATGTAAACATACCCTGTATTATTGAGTATTTTTACTGCATAACTTTAGTATTTAAAGCAGTGACTTTAGTACAGGGAACATATAGGAGGAATATATTAGGAAATGAATAGAGGAGATGGCATTCAGAGATGTGGGGTGATGGATGAAGTAGGTGCTGTGTAGAGCAGATGGAGGTGTGGGAAGTAGGTGCTGTGCAGAGCAGTTGGAGTTGTGGGGAGTAGGTGCTGTGTAGAGCAGATGGAGGTGTGGGAAGTAGGTGCTGTGCAGAGCAGATGGAGGTGTGGGGAGTAGGTGCTGTGCAGAACAGATGGAGGTGTGGGGAGTAGGTGCTGTGCAGAGCAGATGGAGGTGTGGGGAGTAGGTGCTGTGCAGAGCAGATGGGGGTGTGGGGAGTAGGTGCTGTGCAGAGCAGATGGAGGTGTGGGGAGTAGGTGCTGTGTAGAGCAGATGGAGGTGTGGGAAGTAGGTGCTGTGCAGAGCAGATGGAGGTGTGGGGAGTAGGTGCTGTGCAGAGCAGATGGAGGTGTGGGGAGTAGGTGCTGTGCAAAGCAGATGGAGGTGTGGGAAGTAGGTGCTGTGCAGAGCAGTTGGAGTTGTGGGGAGTAGGTGCTGTGCAGAGCAGATGGAGGTGTGGGGAGTAGGCGCTGTGCAGAGCAGATGGAGATGTGGGAAGTAGGTGCTGTGCAGAGCAGATGGAGGTGTGGGAAGTAGGTGCTGTGCAGAGCAGATGGAGGAAAGGGGAGTAGGTGTTGTGCAGAGCAGATGGAGGTGTGGGGAGTAGGCGCTGTGCAGAGCAGTTGGAGTTGTGGGGAGTAGGTGCTGTGCAGAGCAGATGGAGGTGTGGGGAGTAGTTGCTGTGCAGAGCAGATGGAGGTGTGGGGAGTAGGTGCTGTGCAGAGCAGATGGAGGTGTGGGGAGTAGGTGCTGTGCAGAGCAGATGGAGGTGTGGGGAGTAGGTGCTGTGCAGAGCAGATGGATGTGTGGGGACTAGGTGCTTTGCAGAGCACATGGAGGTGTGGGGAGTAGGTGCTGTGGAGAACAGATGGAGGTGTGGGGAGTAGGTGCTGTGGAGAACAGATGGAGGTGTGGGGAGTAGGTGCTGTGCAGAGCAGATGGGGTGTTGGGAGTAGGTGCTGTGCAGAAGAGATGGGGGTGTGGAGCGTAGGTGCTGTGCAGAGCAGATAGAGGTTTGGGGAGTAGGTGCTGTGCAGAGCAGATAGGGGTGTGGGGAGTAGGTGCTGTGAAGAACAGATGGGGGTGTGGGGAGTAGGTGCTGTGCAGAGCAGATAGAGGTGCGGGGAGTAGGTGCTGTGCAGAGCAGATGGAGGTGTGGGGAGTAGGTGCTGTGCAGAGAAGATAGAGGTGTGGGGAGTAGGTGCTGTGCAGAGCAGATAGAGGTGTGGGGAGTAGGTGCTGTGCAGAGCAGATGGAGGTGTGGGGAGTAGGTGCTGTGCAGAGAAGATAGAGGTGTGGGGAGTAGGTGCTGTGCAGAGCAGATGGAGGTGTGGGGAGTAATTGCTGTGCAGAGCAGATGGAGGTGTGGGGAGTAGTTGCTGTGCAGAGCAGATGGATGTGTGGGGAGTAGGTGCTGTGCAGAACAGATGGAGGTGTGGGGAGTAGGTGTTGTGGAGAACAGATGGAGGGGTGGGGAGTAGGTGCTGTGCAGAGCAGACGGAGGTGTGGGGAGTAGGTGCTGTGCAGTACAGATGGAGGTGTGGGGAGTAGGTGCTGTGCAGAGCAGATGGAGGTGTGGGGAGTAGGTGCTGTGCAGAGCAGATGGAGGTGTGGGGAGTAGGTGCTGTGCAGAACAGATGGAGGTTTAGGGAGTAGGTGCTGTGGAGAACAGATGGAGGTGTGGGGAGTAGGTGCTGTGCAGAGCAGATGGGGTTGTGGGGAGTAGGTGCTGTGCAGAACAGATGGGGGTGTGGGGCGTAGGTGCTGTGCAGAGCAGATAGAGGTGTGGGGAGTAGGTGCTGTGCAGAGCAGATGGGGGTGTGGGGAGTAGGTGCTGTGAAGAACAGATAGAGGTGCGGGGAGTAGGTGCTGTGCAGAGCAGATGGAGGTGTGGGGAGTAGGTGCTGTGCAGAGAAGATAGAGGTGTGGGGAGTAGGTGCTGTGCAGAGCAGACAGAGGTGTGGGGAGTAGGTGCTGTGCAGAGCAGATGGAGGTGTGGGGAGTAGGTGCTGTGCAGAGCAGATGGAGGTGTGGGGAGTAGTTGGTGTGCAGAGCAGATGGGTGTGTGGGGAGTAGTTGCTGTGCAGAGCAGATGGAGGTGTGGGGAGTAGGTGCTGTGCAGAGCAGATGGAGGTGTGGGGAGTAGGTGCTGTGGAGAACAGATGGAGGGGTGGGAAGTAGGTGCTGTGCAGAGCAGATGGAGGTGTAGGGAGTAGGTGCTATGCAGAACAGATGGAGGTGTGGGGAGTAGGTGCTGTGCAGAACAGATGGAGGTGTGGGGAGTAGGTGCTGTGCAGAGCAGATGGAGGTGTGGGGAGTTGGTTCTGTGCAGAGCAGATGGAGGTGTGGGGAGTAGGTGCTGTGCAGAGCAGATGGAGGTGTGGGGAGTAGGTGCTGTGAAGAACAGATGGGGGTGTGGGGAGTAGGTGCTGTGCAGAGCAGATAGAGGTGCGGGGAGTAGGTGCTGTGCAGAGCAGATGGAGGTGTGGGGAGTAGGTGCTGTGCAGAGAAGATAGAGGTGTGGGGAGTAGGTGCTGTGCAGAGAAGATAGAGGTGTGGGGAGTAGGTGCTGTGCAGAGCAGATGGAGGTGTGGGGAGTAGTTGCTGTACAGAGCAGATGGAGGTGTGGGGAGTAGTTGCTGTGCAGAGCAGATGGGTGTGTGGGGAGTAGTTGCTGTGCAGAGCAGATGGAGGTGTGGAGAGTAGGTGCTGTGCAGAGCAGATGGGGGTGTGGGGAGTAGGTGCTGTGAAGAACAGATGGGGGTGTGGGGCGTAGGTGCTGTGCAGAGCAGATAGAGGTGCGGGGAGTAGGTGCTGGGCAGAGCAGATGGAGGTGTGGGGAGTAGGTGCTGTGCAGAGAAGATAGAGGTGTGGGAAGTAGGTGCTGTGCAGAGCAGATGGAGGTGTGGGGAGTAGGTGCTGTGCAGAGCAGATGGAGGTGTGGGGAGTAGGTGCTGTGCAGAGCAGATGGAGGTGTGGGGAGTAGGTGCTGTGCAGAACAGATGGAGGTTTAGGGAGTAGGTGCTGTGGAGAACAGATGGAGGGGTGGGGAGTATGTGCTGTGCAGAGCAGATGGAGGTGTGGGGAGTAGGTGCTGTGGAGAACAGATGGAGGGGTGGGGAGTATGTGCTGTGCAGAGCAGATGGAGGTGTGGGGAGTAGGTGCTGTGCAGAACAGAGGGAGGTGTGGGGAGTAGGTGCTGTGCAGAGCAGATGGAGGTGTGGGGAGTAGGTGCTGTGCAGAGCAGATGGAGGTGTGGGGAGAAGGTGCTGTGCAGAGCAGATGGAGTTGTGGGGAGTAGGTGCTGTGCAGCGCAGATGGAGGTGTGGGGAGTAGGTGCTGTGCAAAACAGATGGAGGTTTAGGGAGTAGGTGCTGTGGAGAACAGATGGAGGTGTGGGGAGTAGGTGCTGTGCAGAACAGATGGGGGTGTGGGGAGTAGGTGCAGTGCAGAACAGATGGGGGTGTGGGGCATAGGTGCTGTGCAGAGCAGATAGAGGTGTGGGGAGTAGGTGCTGTGCAGAGCAGATGGGGGTGTGGGGAGTAGGTGCTGTGAAGAACAGATGGGGGTGTGGGGCGTAGGTGCTGTGCAGAGCAGATAGAGGTGCGGGGAGTAGGTGCTGGGCAGAGCAGATGGAGGTGTGGGGAGTAGGTGCTGTGCAGAGAAGATAGAGGTGTGGGAAGTAGGTGCTGTGCAGAGCAGATGGAGGTGTGGGGAGTAGGTGCTGTGCAGAGCAGATGGAGGTGTGGGGAGTAGGTGCTGTGCAGAGCAGATGGAGGTGTGGGGAGTAGGTGCTGTGCAGAACAGATGGAGGTTTAGGGAGTAGGTGCTGTGGAGAACAGATGGAGGGGTGGGGAGTATGTGCTGTGCAGAGCAGATGGAGGTGTGGGGAGTAGGTGCTGTGCAGAACAGATGGAGGTGTGGGGAGTAGGTGCTGTGCAGAACAGATGGAGGTGTGGGGAGTAGGTGCTGTGCAGAGCAGATGGAGGTGTGGGGAGTTGGTTCTGTGCAGAGCAGATGGAGGTGTGGGGAGTAGGCGCTGTGCAGAGCAAATGGAGGTGTGGGGAGTAGGTGCTGTGAAGAACAGATGGGGGTGTGGGGAGTAGGTGCTGTGCAGAGCAGATAGAGGTGCGGGAAGTAGGTGCTGTGCAGAGCAGATGGAGGTGTGGGGAGTAGGTGCTGTGCAGAGAAGATAGAGGTGTGGGGAGTAGGTGCTGTTCAGAGCAGATAGAGGTGTGGGGAGTAGGTGCTGTGCAGAACAGATGGAGGTGTGGGGAGTAGTTGCTGTGCAGAGCAGATGGAGGTGTGGGGAGTAGGTGCTGTGCAGAGCAGATGGAGGTGTGGGGAGTAGGTGCTGTGCAGAGCAGATGGAGGTGTGGGGAGTAGGTGCTGTGCAGAGCAGATGGATGTGTGGGGACTAGGTGCTTTGCAGAGCACATGGAGGTGTGGGGAGTAGGTGCTGTGGAGAACAGATGGAGGTGTGGGGAGTAGGTGCTGTGGAGAACAGATGGAGGTGTGGGGAGTAGGTGCTGTGCAGAGCAGATGGGGTGTTGGGAGTAGGTGCTGTGCAGAAGAGATGGGGGTGTGGAGCGTAGGTGCTGTGCAGAGCAGATAGAGGTTTGGGGAGTAGGTGCTGTGCAGAGCAGATAGGGGTGTGGGGAGTAGGTGCTGTGAAGAACAGATGGGGGTGTGGGGAGTAGGTGCTGTGCAGAGCAGATAGAGGTGCGGGGAGTAGGTGCTGTGCAGAGCAGATGGAGGTGTGGGGAGTAGGTGCTGTGCAGAGAAGATAGAGGTGTGGGGAGTAGGTGCTGTGCAGAGCAGATAGAGGTGTGGGGAGTAGGTGCTGTGCAGAGCAGATGGATGTGTGGGGAGTAGGTGCTGTGCAGAGAAGATAGAGGTGTGGGGAGTAGGTGCTGTGCAGAGCAGATGGAGGTGTGGGGAGTAATTGCTGTGCAGAGCAGATGGAGGTGTGGGGAGTAGTTGCTGTGCAGAGCAGATGGATGTGTGGGGAGTAGGTGCTGTGCAGAACAGATGGAGGTGTGGGGAGTAGGTGTTGTGGAGAACAGATGGAGGGGTGGGGAGTAGGTGCTGTGCAGAGCAGACGGAGGTGTGGGGAGTAGGTGCTGTGCAGTACAGATGGAGGTGTGGGGAGTAGGTGCTGTGCAGAGCAGATGGAGGTGTGGGGAGTAGGTGCTGTGCAGAGCAGATGGAGGTGTGGGGAGTAGGTGCTGTGCAGAACAGATGGAGGTTTAGGGAGTAGGTGCTGTGGAGAACAGATGGAGGTGTGGGGAGTAGGTGCTGTGCAGAGCAGATGGGGTTGTGGGGAGTAGGTGCTGTGCAGAACAGATGGGGGTGTGGGGCGTAGGTGCTGTGCAGAGCAGATAGAGGTGTGGGGAGTAGGTGCTGTGCAGAGCAGATGGGGGTGTGGGGAGTAGGTGCTGTGAAGAACAGATAGAGGTGCGGGGAGTAGGTGCTGTGCAGAGCAGATGGAGGTGTGGGGAGTAGGTGCTGTGCAGAGAAGATAGAGGTGTGGGGAGTAGGTGCTGTGCAGAGCAGACAGAGGTGTGGGGAGTAGGTGCTGTGCAGAGCAGATGGAGGTGTGGGGAGTAGGTGCTGTGCAGAGCAGATGGAGGTGTGGGGAGTAGTTGGTGTGCAGAGCAGATGGGTGTGTGGGGAGTAGTTGCTGTGCAGAGCAGATGGAGGTGTGGGGAGTAGGTGCTGTGCAGAGCAGATGGAGGTGTGGGGAGTAGGTGCTGTGGAGAACAGATGGAGGGGTGGGAAGTAGGTGCTGTGCAGAGCAGATGGAGGTGTAGGGAGTAGGTGCTATGCAGAACAGATGGAGGTGTGGGGAGTAGGTGCTGTGCAGAACAGATGGAGGTGTGGGGAGTAGGTGCTGTGCAGAGCAGATGGAGGTGTGGGGAGTTGGTTCTGTGCAGAGCAGATGGAGGTGTGGGGAGTAGGTGCTGTGCAGAGCAGATGGAGGTGTGGGGAGTAGGTGCTGTGAAGAACAGATGGGGGTGTGGGGAGTAGGTGCTGTGCAGAGCAGATAGAGGTGCGGGGAGTAGGTGCTGTGCAGAGCAGATGGAGGTGTGGGGAGTAGGTGCTGTGCAGAGAAGATAGAGGTGTGGGGAGTAGGTGCTGTGCAGAGAAGATAGAGGTGTGGGGAGTAGGTGCTGTGCAGAGCAGATGGAGGTGTGGGGAGTAGTTGCTGTACAGAGCAGATGGAGGTGTGGGGAGTAGTTGCTGTGCAGAGCAGATGGGTGTGTGGGGAGTAGTTGCTGTGCAGAGCAGATGGAGGTGTGGAGAGTAGGTGCTGTGCAGAGCAGATGGAGGTGTGGGGAGTAGGTGCTGTGCAGAACAGATGGAGGTGTGGGGAGTAGGTGTTGTGGAGAACAGATGGAGGGGTGGGGAGTAGGTGCTGTGCAGAGCAGACGGAGGTGTGGGGAGTAGGTGCTGTGCAGTACAGATGGAGGTGTGGGGAGTAGGTGCTGTGCAGAGCAGATGGAGGTGTGGGGAGTAGGTGCTGTGCAGAGCAGATGGAGGTGTGGGGAGTAGGTGCTGTGCAGAACAGATGGAGGTTTAGGGAGTAGGTGCTGTGGAGAACAGATGGAGGTGTGGGGAGTAGGTGCTGTGCAGAGCAGATGGGGTTGTGGGGAGTAGGTGCTGTGCAGAACAGATGGGGGTGTGGGGCGTAGGTGCTGTGCAGAGCAGATAGAGGTGTGGGGAGTAGGTGCTGTGCAGAGCAGATGGGGGTGTGGGGAGTAGGTGCTGTGAAGAACAGATAGAGGTGCGGGGAGTAGGTGCTGTGCAGAGCAGATGGAGGTGTGGGGAGTAGGTGCTGTGCAGAGAAGATAGAGGTGTGGGGAGTAGGTGCTGTGCAGAGCAGACAGAGGTGTGGGGAGTAGGTGCTGTGCAGAGCAGATGGAGGTGTGGGGAGTAGGTGCTGTGCAGAGCAGATGGAGGTGTGGGGAGTAGTTGGTGTGCAGAGCAGATGGGTGTGTGGGGAGTAGTTGCTGTGCAGAGCAGATGGAGGTGTGGGGAGTAGGTGCTGTGCAGAGCAGATGGAGGTGTGGGGAGTAGGTGCTGTGGAGAACAGATGGAGGGGTGGGAAGTAGGTGCTGTGCAGAGCAGATGGAGGTGTAGGGAGTAGGTGCTATGCAGAACAGATGGAGGTGTGGGGAGTAGGTGCTGTGCAGAACAGATGGAGGTGTGGGGAGTAGGTGCTGTGCAGAGCAGATGGAGGTGTGGGGAGTTGGTTCTGTGCAGAGCAGATGGAGGTGTGGGGAGTAGGTGCTGTGCAGAGCAGATGGAGGTGTGGGGAGTAGGTGCTGTGAAGAACAGATGGGGGTGTGGGGAGTAGGTGCTGTGCAGAGCAGATAGAGGTGCGGGGAGTAGGTGCTGTGCAGAGCAGATGGAGGTGTGGGGAGTAGGTGCTGTGCAGAGAAGATAGAGGTGTGGGGAGTAGGTGCTGTGCAGAGAAGATAGAGGTGTGGGGAGTAGGTGCTGTGCAGAGCAGATGGAGGTGTGGGGAGTAGTTGCTGTACAGAGCAGATGGAGGTGTGGGGAGTAGTTGCTGTGCAGAGCAGATGGGTGTGTGGGGAGTAGTTGCTGTGCAGAGCAGATGGAGGTGTGGAGAGTAGGTGCTGTGCAGAGCAGATGGAGGTGTGGGGAGTAGGTGCTGTGCAGAACAGATGGAGGTTTAGGGAGTAGGTGCTGTGGAGAACAGATGGAGGGGTGGGGAGTAGGTGCTGTGCAGAGCAGATGGAGGTGTGGGGAGTAGGTGCTGTGCAGAACAGATGGAGGTGTGGGGAGTAGGTGCTGTGCAGAACAGATGGAGGTTTAGGGAGAAGGTGCTGTGGAGAACAGATGGAGGTGTGGGGAGTAGGTGCTGTGCAGAGCAGATGGAGGTGTGGGGAGTAGGTGCTGTGCAGAGAAGATAGAGATATGGGGAGTAGGTGCTGTGCAGAGCAGATAGAGGTGTGGGGAGTAGGTGCTGTGCAGAGCAGATGGAGGTGTGGGGAGTAGGTGATGTGCAGAGAAGATGGAGGTGTGGGGAGTAGGTGCTGTGCAGAGAAGATAGAGGTGTGGGGAGTAGGTGCTGTGCAGAGCAGATGGAGGTGTGGGGAGTAGTTACTGTGCAGAGCAGATGGAGGTGTGGGGAGTAGTTGCTGTGCAGAGCAGATGGGTGTGTGGGGAGTAGTTGCTGTGCAGAGCAGATGGAGGTGTGGGGAGTAGGTGCTGTGCAGAGCAGATGGAGGTGTGGGGAGTAGGTGCTGTGCAGAACAGATGGAGGTTTTGGGTGTAGGTGCTGTGGAGAACATATGGAGGTGTGGGGAGTAGGTGCTGTGCAGAGCAGATGGAGGTGTGGGGAGTAGTTGCTGTGCAGAGCAGATGGAGGTGTGGGGAGTAGTTGCTGTGCAGAGCAGATGGGTGTGTGGGGAGTAGTTGCTGTGCAGAGCAGATGGAGGTGTGGGGAGTAGGTGCTGTGCAGAGCAGATGGAGGTGTGGGAGTAGGTGCTGTGCAGAACAGATGGAGGTTTAGGGAGTAGGTGCTGTGCAGAGCAGATGGAGGTGTGGGGAGTAGGTGCTGTGCAGAACAGATGGAGGTGTGGGAGTAGGCGCTGTGCAGAGCAGATGGAGGTGTGGGGAGTAGGTGCTGTGCAGAACAGATGGAGGTTTAGGGAGTAGGTGCTGTGCAGAGCAGATGGAGGTGTGGGGAGTAGGTGCTGTGCAGAACAGATGGAGGTGTGGGGAGTAGGTGCTGTGCAGAGCAGATGGAGGTGTGGGGAGTAGGTGCTGTGCAGAGCAGTTGTTGGTGTGGGGAGTAGGTGCTGTGCAGAGCAGATGGAGGTGTGGGGAGTAGGTGCTGTGCAGAGCAGATGGAGGTTTAGGGAGTAGGTGCTGTGGAGAACAGATGGGGGTGTGGGGCGTAGGTGCTGTGCAGAGCAGATAGAGGTGTGGGGAGTAGGTGCTGTGCAGAGAAGATAGAGGTGTGGGGAGTAGGTGCTGTGCAGAGCAGATAGAGGTGTGGGGAGTAGGTGCTGTGCAGAGCAGATGGAGGTGTGGGGATTAGGTGCTGTGCAGAGAAGATAGAGGTGTGGGGAGTAGGTGCTGTGCAGAGCAGATGGAGGTGTGGGGAGTAGGTGCTGTGCAGAGCAGATGGAGGTGTGGGGAGTAGTTGCTGTGCAGAGCAGATGGGTGTGTGGGGAGTAGGTGGTGTGCAGAGCAGATGGAGGTGTGGGGAGTAGGTGCCTGTGCAGAGCAGATGGAGGTGTGGGGAGTAGGTGCTGTGCAGAGCAGATGGAGGTTTGGGGAGTAGGTGCTGTGGAGAACAGATGGAGGTGTGGGGAGTAGGCGCTGTGCAGAGAAGATGGAGGTGTGGGGAGTAGGTGCTGTGCAGAACAGATGGAGGTCTGGGGAGTAGGTGCTGTGCAGAGCAGATGGAGGTGTGCGGAGTAGGTGCTGTGCAGAGCAGATGGAGGTGTGGGAAGTAGGCACTGTGCAGAGCAGATGGAGGTGTGGGGAGAAGGTGCTGTGCAGAGCAGATGGAGGTGTGGGAAGTAGGCGCTATGCAGATCAAATTGAGGTTTGGGGAGTAGGTGCTGTGCAGAGCAGATGGAGGTGTGGGGAGTAGGCGCTGTGCAGAGCAGATGGAGGTGTGGGGAGTAGGTGCTGTGCAGAACAGATGGAGGTGTGGGGAGTAGGTGCTGTGCAGAACAGATTGAGGTG
Source organism: Ascaphus truei (assembly GCF_040206685.1). NCBI lineage: Eukaryota > Metazoa > Chordata > Amphibia > Anura > Ascaphidae > Ascaphus > Ascaphus truei. The sequence goes on from NC_134495.1 coordinate 47,298,264, forward strand.
TGGGGAGTAGGTGCTGTGCAGAGCAGATGGAGGTGAGGGGAGTAGGTGTTTTGCAGAACAGATGGAGGTGTGGGGAGTAGGTGCTGTGCAGAGCAGATGGAGGTGTGGGAAGTAGGCGCTGTGCAGAACAGATGGAGGTGTGGGGAGTAGGCGCTGTGCAGAGCAGATGGAGGTGTGGGGGGTAGGTGCTGTGCAGAGCAGATGGAGGTGTGGGGATTAGGTGCTGTGCAGAGCAGATGGAGGTGTGGGGAGTAGGTGCTGTTCTGAGCCAATGGAGGTGTGGGGAGTAGGTGCTGTGCAGAGCCGATGGAGGTGTGGGGAGTAGGCGCTGTGCAGAGCAGATGGAGGTGTGGGGAGTAGGTGCTGTGCAGAGCAGATGGAGGTGTGGGGATTAAGTGCTGTGCAGAGCAGATGGAGGTGTGGGGAGTAGGTGCTGTTCTGAGCCGATGGAGGTGGGGGGAGTAGGCGCTGTGCAGAGCAGATGGAGGTGTGGGGAGTAGGCGCTGTGCAGAGCAGATGGAGGTGTGGGGAGTAGGTGCTGTGCAGAGCATATGGAGGTGTGGGTAGTAGGTGCTGTGCAGAGCAGATGAGGGTGTGGGGAGTAGGTGCTGTGCAGAACAGATTGGGTTGTGGGGAGTAGGTGCTGTGCAGAGCAGATGGGGGTGTGGGGAGTAGGTGCTGTGCAGAGCAGATGAGGGTGTGGGGAGTAGGTGCTGTGCAGAACAGATGGAGGTGTGGGGAGTAGGTGCTGTGCAGAGCAGATTGGGTTGTGGGGAGTAGGTGCTGTGCAGAGCAGATGGGGGTGTGGGGAGTAGGTGCTGTGCAGAGCGGATGGAGGTGTGGGGAGTAGGTGCTGTGCAGAGCAGATGGAGGTGTGGGGAGTAGGTGCTGTGCAGAGCAGATTGGGTTGTGGGGAGTAGGTGCTGTGCAGAACAGATGGAGGTGTGGGGAGTAGGTGCTGTGCAGAGCAGATGGGGGTGTGGAAAGTAGGTGCTGTGCCGAACCGTTGGAGGTGTGGGGAGTAGGTGCTGTGCAGAGCAGATGGAGGTGTGGGGAGTAGGCGCTGTGCAGAACAGATGGAGGTGTGGGGAGTAGGTGCTGTGCAAAGCAGATGGAGGTGTGGGGAGTAGGTGCTGTGCAGAGCAGATGGGGGTGTGGGGAGTAGTTGCTGTGCAGAGCAGATGGAGGTGTGGGGAGTAGGTGCTGTGCAGAGCAGATGGAGGTGTGGGGAGTAGGTGCTGTGCAGAACAGATGGAGGTTTAGGGAGTAGGTGCTGTGGAGAACAGATGGAGGGGTGGGGAGTAGGTGCTGTGCAGAGCAGATGGAGGTGTGGGGAGTAGGTGCTGTGCAGAACAGAGGGAGGTGTGGGGAGTAGGTGCTGTGCAGAGCAGATGGAGGTGTGGGGAGTAGGTGCTGTGCAGAGCAGATGGAGGTGTGGGGAGTAGGTGCTGTGCAGAGCAGATGGAGTTGTGGGGAGTAGGTGCTGTGCAGCGCAGATGGAGGTGTGGGGAGTAGGTGCTGTGCAAAACAGATGGAGGTTTAGGGAGTAGGTGCTGTGGAGAACAGATGGAGGTGTGGGGAGTAGGTGCTGTGCAGAACAGATGGGGGTGTGGGGAGTAGGTGCAGTGCAGAACAGATGGGGGTGTGGGGCATAGGTGCTGTGCAGAGCAGATAGAGGTGTGGGGAGTAGGTGCTGTGCAGAGCAGATGGGGGTGTGGGGAGTAGGTGCTGTGAAGAACAGATGGGGGTGTGGGGCGTAGGTGCTGTGCAGAGCAGATAGAGGTGCGGGGAGTAGGTGCTGGGCAGAGCAGATGGAGGTGTGGGGAGTAGGTGCTGTGCAGAGAAGATAGAGGTGTGGGAAGTAGGTGCTGTGCAGAGCAGATGGAGGTGTGGGGAGTAGGTGCTGTGCAGAGCAGATGGAGGTGTGGGGAGTAGGTGCTGTGCAGAGCAGATGGAGGTGTGGGGAGTAGGTGCTGTGCAGAACAGATGGAGGTTTAGGGAGTAGGTGCTGTGGAGAACAGATGGAGGGGTGGGGAGTATGTGCTGTGCAGAGCAGATGGAGGTGTGGGGAGTAGGTGCTGTGCAGAACAGATGGAGGTGTGGGGAGTAGGTGCTGTGCAGAACAGATGGAGGTGTGGGGAGTAGGTGCTGTGCAGAGCAGATGGAGGTGTGGGGAGTTGGTTCTGTGTAGAGCAGATGGAGGTGTGGGGAGTAGGCGCTGTGCAGAGCAAATGGAGGTGTGGGGAGTAGGTGCTGTGAAGAACAGATGGGGGTGTGGGGAGTAGGTGCTGTGCAGAGCAGATAGAGGTGCGGGAAGTAGGTGCTGTGCAGAGCAGATGGAGGTGTGGGGAGTAGGTGCTGTGCAGAGAAGATAGAGGTGTGGGGAGTAGGTGCTGTTCAGAGCAGATAGAGGTGTGGGGAGTAGGTGCTGTGCAGAACAGATGGAGGTGTGGGGAGTAGTTGCTGTGCAGAGCAGATGGAGGTGTGGGGAGTAGGTGCTGTGCAGAGCAGATGGAGGTGTGGGGAGTAGGTGCTGTGCAGAGCAGATGGAGGTGTGGGGAGTAGGTGCTGTGCAGAGCAGATGGATGTGTGGGGACTAGGTGCTGTGCAGAGCACATGGAGGTGTGGGGAGTAGGTGCTGTGGAGAACAGATGGAGGTGTGGGGAGTAGGTGCTGTGGAGAACAGATGGAGGTGTGGGGAGTAGGTGCTGTGCAGAGCAGATGGGGTGTTGGGAGTAGGTGCTGTGCAGAAGAGATGGGGGTGTGGAGCGTAGGTGCTGTGCAGAGCAGATAGAGGTTTGGGGAGTAGGTGCTGTGCAGAGCAGATGGGGGTGTGGGGAGTAGGTGCTGTGAAGAACAGATGGGGGTGTGGGGAGTAGGTGCTGTGCAGAGCAGATAGAGGTGCGGGGAGTAGGTGCTGTGCAGAGCAGATGGAGGTGTGGGGAGTAGGTGCTGTGCAGAGAAGATAGAGGTGTGGGGAGTAGGTGCTGTGCAGAGCAGATAGAGGTGTGGGGAGTAGGTGCTGTGCAGAGCAGATGGAGGTGTGGGGAGTAGGTGCTGTGCAGAGAAGATAGAGGTGTGGGGAGTAGGTGCTGTGCAGAGCAGATGGAGGTGTGGGGAGTAATTGCTGTGCAGAGCAGATGGAGGTGTGGGGAGTAGTTGCTGTGCAGAGCAGATGGATGTGTGGGGAGTAGGTGCTGTGCAGAACAGATGGAGGTGTGGGGAGTAGGTGTTGTGGAGAACAGATGGAGGGGTGGGGAGTAGGTGCTGTGCAGAGCAGACGGAGGTGTGGGGAGTAGGTGCTGTGCAGTACAGATGGAGGTGTGGGGAGTAGGTGCTGTGCAGAGCAGATGGAGGTGTGGGGAGTAGGTGCTGTGCAGAGCAGATGGAGGTGTGGGGAGTAGGTGCTGTGCAGAACAGATGGAAGTTTAGGGAGTAGGTGCTGTGGAGAACAGATGGAGGTGTGGGGAGTAGGTGCTGTGCAGAGCAGATGGGGTTGTGGGGAGTAGGTGCTGTGCAGAACAGATGGGGGTGTGGGGCGTAGGTGCTGTGCAGAGCAGATAGAGGTGTGGGGAGTAGGTGCTGTGCAGAGCAGATGGGGGTGTGGGGAGTAGGTGCTGTGAAGAACAGATAGAGGTGCGGGGAGTAGGTGCTGTGCAGAGCAGATGGAGGTGTGGGGAGTAGGTGCTGTGCAGAGAAGATAGAGGTGTGGGGAGTAGGTGCTGTGCAGAGCAGACAGAGGTGTGGGGAGTAGGTGCTGTGCAGAGCAGATGGAGGTGTGGGGAGTAGGTGCTGTGCAGAGCAGATGGAGGTGTGGGGAGTAGTTGGTGTGCAGAGCAGATGGGTGTGTGGGGAGTAGTTGCTGTGCAGAGCAGATGGAGGTGTGGGGAGTAGGTGCTGTGCAGAGCAGATGGAGGTGTGGGGAGTAGGTGCTGTGGAGAACAGATGGAGGGGTGGGAAGTAGGTGCTGTGCAGAGCAGATGGAGGTGTAGGGAGTAGGTGCTATGCAGAACAGATGGAGGTGTGGGGAGTAGGTGCTGTGCAGAACAGATGGAGGTGTGGGGAGTAGGTGCTGTGCAGAGCAGATGGAGGTGTGGGGAGTTGGTTCTGTGCAGAGCAGATGGAGGTGTGGGGAGTAGGTGCTGTGCAGAGCAGATGGAGGTGTGGGGAGTAGGTGCTGTGAAGAACAGATGGGGGTGTGGGGAGTAGGTGCTGTGCAGAGCAGATAGAGGTGCGGGGAGTAGGTGCTGTGCAGAGCAGATGGAGGTGTGGGGAGTAGGTGCTGTGCAGAGAAGATAGAGGTGTGGGGAGTAGGTGCTGTGCAGAGAAGATAGAGGTGTGGGGAGTAGGTGCTGTGCAGAGCAGATGGAGGTGTGGGGAGTAGTTGCTGTACAGAGCAGATGGAGGTGTGGGGAGTAGTTGCTGTGCAGAGCAGATGGGTGTGTGGGGAGTAGTTGCTGTGCAGAGCAGATGGAGGTGTGGAGAGTAGGTGCTGTGCAGAGCAGATGGAGGTGTGGGGAGTAGGTGCTGTGCAGAACAGATGGAGGTTTAGGGAGTAGGTGCTGTGGAGAACAGATGGAGGGGTGGGGAGTAGGTGCTGTGCAGAGCAGATGGAGGTGTGGGGAGTAGGTGCTGTGCAGAACAGATGGAGGTGTGGGGAGTAGGTGCTGTGCAGAACAGATGGAGGTGTGGGGAGTAGGTGCTGTGCAGAACAGATGGAGGTTTAGGGAGAAGGTGCTGTGGAGAACAGATGGAGGTGTGGGGAGTAGGCGCTGTGCAGACCAGATGGAGATGTGGGAAGTAGGTGCTGTGCAGAGCAGATGGAGGTGTGGGGAGTAGGTGCTGTGCAGAGCAGATGGAGGTGTGGGGAGTAGGTGCTGTGCAAAGCAGATGGAGGTGTGGGAAGTAGGTGCTGTGCAGAGCAGTTGGAGGTGTGGGAAGTAGGTGCTGTGCAGAGCAGATGGAGTTGTGGGAAGTAGGTGCTGTGCAGAGCAGATGGAGGTGTGGGGAGTAGGTGCTGTGCAGAGCAGATGGAGGTGTGAGGAGTAGGTGCTGTGCAGAGCAGATGGAGGTGTGGGGAGTAGGTGCTGTGCAGAACAGATGGAGGTGTGGGGAGTAGGTGCTGTGCAGAACAGATGGGGGTGTGGGGAGTAGGTGCTGTGCAGAGCAGATAGAGGTGTGGGGAGTAAGTGCTGTGCAGAGCAGATAGAGAAGTGGGGAGTAGGTGCTGTGCAGAACAGATGGGGGTGTGGGTAGTAGGTGCTATGAAGAACAGATGGGGGTGTGGGGAGTAGGTGCTGTGCAGAGCAGATAGAGGAGCGAGGAGTAGGTGCTGTGCAGAGCAGATGGAGGTGTGGGGAGTAGGTGCTGTGCAGAGAAGATAGAGGTGTGGGGAGTAGGTGCTGTGCAGAGCAGATAGAGGTGTGGGGAATAGGTGCTGTGCAGAGCAGATGGAGGTGTGGGGAGTAGGTGCTGTGCAGAGCAGATGGAGGTGTGGGGAGTAGTTGCTGTGCAGAGCAGATGGGTGTGTGGGGAGTAGTTGCTGTGCAGAGCAGATGGAGGTGTGGGGAGTAGGTGCTGTGCAGAACAGATTGGGGTGTGGGGAGTAGGTGCTGTGCAGAGCAGATGGAGGTGTGGGGAGTAGGTGCTGTGCAGAACAGATGGAGGTTTAGGGAGTAGGTGCTGTGGAGAACAGATGGAGGGGAGGGGAGTAGGTGCTGTGCAGAGCAGATGGAGGTGTGGGGAGTAGGTGCTGTGCAGAACAGATGGAGGTGTGGGGAGTAGGTGCTGTGCAAAGCAGATGGAGGTGTGGGGAGTAGGTGCTGTGCAGAGCAGATGGGGGTGTGGGGAGTAGTTGCTGTGCAGAGCAGATGGAGGTGTGGGGAGTAGGTGCTGTGCAGAGCAGATGGAGGTGTGGGGAGTAGGTGCTGTGCAGAACAGATGGAGGTTTAGGGAGTAGGTGCTGTGGAGAACAGATGGAGGGGTGGGGAGTAGGTGCTGTGCAGAGCAGATGGAGGTGTGGGGAGTAGGTGCTGTGCAGAACAGAGGGAGGTGTGGGGAGTAGGTGCTGTGCAGAGCAGATGGAGGTGTGGGGAGTAGGTGCTGTGCAGAGCAGATGGAGGTGTGGGGAGAAGGTGCTGTGCAGAGCAGATGGAGTTGTGGGGAGTAGGTGCTGTGCAGCGCAGATGGAGGTGTGGGGAGTAGGTGCTGTGCAAAACAGATGGAGGTTTAGGGAGTAGGTGCTGTGGAGAACAGATGGAGGTGTGGGGAGTAGGTGCTGTGCAGAACAGATGGGGGTGTGGGGAGTAGGTGCAGTGCAGAACAGATGGGGGTGTGGGGCATAGGTGCTGTGCAGAGCAGATAGAGGTGTGGGGAGTAGGTGCTGTGCAGAGCAGATGGGGGTGTGGGGAGTAGGTGCTGTGAAGAACAGATGGGGGTGTGGGGCGTAGGTGCTGTGCAGAGCAGATAGAGGTGCGGGGAGTAGGTGCTGGGCAGAGCAGATGGAGGTGTGGGGAGTAGGTGCTGTGCAGAGAAGATAGAGGTGTGGGAAGTAGGTGCTGTGCAGAGCAGATGGAGGTGTGGGGAGTAGGTGCTGTGCAGAGCAGATGGAGGTGTGGGGAGTAGGTGCTGTGCAGAGCAGATGGAGGTGTGGGGAGTAGGTGCTGTGCAGAACAGATGGAGGTTTAGGGAGTAGGTGCTGTGGAGAACAGATGGAGGGGTGGGGAGTATGTGCTGTGCAGAGCAGATGGAGGTGTGGGGAGTAGGTGCTGTGCAGAACAGATGGAGGTGTGGGGAGTAGGTGCTGTGCAGAGCAGATGGAGGTGTGGGGAGTTGGTTCTGTGCAGAGCAGATGGAGGTGTGGGGAGTAGGCGCTGTGCAGAGCAAATGGAGGTGTGGGGAGTAGGTGCTGTGAAGAACAGATGGGGGTGTGGGGAGTAGGTGCTGTGCAGAGCAGATAGAGGTGCGGGAAGTAGGTGCTGTGCAGAGCAGATGGAGGTGTGGGGAGTAGGTGCTGTGCAGAGAAGATAGAGGTGTGGGGAGTAGGTGCTGTTCAGAGCAGATAGAGGTGTGGGGAGTAGGTGCTGTGCAGAACAGATGGAGGTGTGGGGAGTAGTTGCTGTGCAGAGCAGATGGAGGTGTGGGGAGTAGGTGCTGTGCAGAGCAGATGGAGGTGTGGGGAGTAGGTGCTGTGCAGAGCAGATGGAGGTGTGGGGAGTAGGTGCTGTGCAGAGCAGATGGATGTGTGGGGACTAGGTGCTGTGCAGAGCACATGGAGGTGTGGGGAGTAGGTGCTGTGGAGAACAGATGGAGGTGTGGGGAGTAGGTGCTGTGGAGAACAGATAGAGGTGTGGGGAGTAGGTGCTGTGCAGAGCAGATGGGGTGTTGGGAGTAGGTGCTGTGCAGAAGAGATGGGGGTGTGGAGCGTAGGTGCTGTGCAGAGCAGATAGAGGTTTGGGGAGTAGGTGCTGTGCAGAGCAGATGGGGGTGTGGGGAGTAGGTGCTGTGAAGAACAGATGGGGGTGTGGGGAGTAGGTGCTGTGCAGAGCAGATAGAGGTGTGGGGAGTAGGTGCTGTGCAGAGCAGATGGAGGTGTGGGGAGTAGGTGCTGTGCAGAGAAGATAGAGGTGTGGGGAGTAGGTGCTGTGCAGAGCAGATGGAGGTGTGGGGAGTAATTGCTGTGCAGAGCAGATGGAGGTGTGGGGAGTAGTTGCTGTGCAGAGCAGATGGATGTGTGGGGAGTAGGTGCTGTGCAGAACAGATGGAGGTGTGGGGAGTAGGTGTTGTGGAGAACAGATGGAGGGGTGGGGAGTAGGTGCTGTGCAGAGCAGACGGAGGTGTGGGGAGTAGGTGCTGTGCAGTACAGATGGAGGTGTGGGGAGTAGGTGCTGTGCAGAGCAGATGGAGGTGTGGGGAGTAGGTGCTGTGCAGAGCAGATGGAGGTGTGGGGAGTAGGTGCTGTGCAGAACAGATGGAGGTTTAGGGAGTAGGTGCTGTGGAGAACAGATGGAGGTGTGGGGAGTAGGTGCTGTGCAGAGCAGATGGAGGTGTGGGGAGTAGGTGCTGTGCAGAACAGATGGAGGTTTAGGGAGTAGGTGCTGTGGAGAACAGATGGAGGTGTGGGGAGTAGGTGCTGTGCAGAGCAGATGGGGTTGTGGGGAGTAGGTGCTGTGCAGAACAGATGGGGGTGTGCGGCGTAGGTGCTGTGCAGAGCAGATAGAGGTGTGGGGAGTAGGTGCTGTGCAGAGCAGATGGGGGTGTGGGGAGTAGGTGCTGTGAAGAACAGATAGAGGTGCGGGGAGTAGGTGCTGTGCAGAGCAGATGGAGGTGTGGGGAGTAGGTGCTGTGCAGAGAAGATAGAGGTGTGGGGAGTAGGTGCTGTGCAGAGCAGACAGAGGTGTGGGGAGTAGGTGCTGTGCAGAGCAGATGGAGGTGTGGGGAGTAGGTGCTGTGCAGAGCAGATGGAGGTGTGGGGAGTAGTTGGTGTGCAGAGCAGATGGGTGTGTGGGGAGTAGTTGCTGTGCAGAGCAGATGGAGGTGTGAGGAGTAGGTGCTGTGCAGAGCAGATGGAGGTGTGGGGAGTAGGTGCTGTGGAGAACAGATGGAGGGGTGGGAAGTAGGTGCTGTGCAGAGCAGATGGAGGTGTAGGGAGTAGGTGCTATGCAGAACAGATGGAGGTGTGGGGAGTAGGTGCTGTGCAGAACAGATGGAGGTGTGGGGAGTAGGTGCTGTGCAGAGCAGATGGAGGTGTGGGGAGTTGGTTCTGTGCAGAGCAGATGGAGGTGTGGGGAGTAGGTGCTGTGCAGAGCAGATGGAGGTGTGGGGAGTAGGTGCTGTGAAGAACAGATGGGGGTGTGGGGAGTAGGTGCTGTGCAGAGCAGATAGAGGTGCGGGGAGTAGGTGCTGTGCAGAGCAGATGGAGGTGTGGGGAGTAGGTGCTGTGCAGAGAAGATAGAGGTGTGGGGAGTAGGTGCTGTGCAGAGAAGATAGAGGTGTGGGGAGTAGGTGCTGTGCAGAGCAGATGGAGGTGTGGGGAGTAGTTGCTGTACAGAGCAGATGGAGGTGTGGGGAGTAGTTGCTGTGCAGAGCAGATGGGTGTGTGGGGAGTAGTTGCTGTGCAGAGCAGATGGAGGTGTGGAGAGTAGGTGCTGTGCAGAGCAGATGGAGGTGTGGGGAGTAGGTGCTGTGCAGAACAGATGGAGGTTTAGGGAGTAGGTGCTGTGGAGAACAGATGGAGGGGTGGGGAGTAGGTGCTGTGCAGAGCAGATGGAGGTGTGGGGAGTAGGTGCTGTGCAGAACAGATGGAGGTGTGGGGAGTAGGTGCTGTGCAGAACAGATGGAGGTTTAGGGAGAAGGTGCTGTGGAGAACAGATGGAGGTGTGGGGAGTAGGTGCTGTGCAGAGCAGATGGAGGTGTGGGGAGTAGGTGCTGTGCAGAGAAGATAGAGATATGGGGAGTAGGTGCTGTGCAGAGCAGATAGAGGTGTGGGGAGTAGGTGATGTGCAGAGAAGATGGAGGTGTGGGGAGTAGGTGCTGTGCAGAGAAGATAGAGGTGTGGGGAGTAGGTGCTGTGCAGAGCAGATGGAGGTGTGGGGAGTAGTTACTGTGCAGAGCAGATGGAGGTGTGGGGAGTAGTTGCTGTGCAGAGCAGATGGGTGTGTGGGGAGTAGTTGCTGTGCAGAGCAGATGGAGGTGTGGGGAGTAGGTGCTGTGCAGAGCAGATGGAGGTGTGGGGAGTAGGTGCTGTGCAGAACAGATGGAGGTTTTGGGAGTAGGTGCTGTGGAGAACATATGGAGGTGTGGGGAGTAGGTGCTGTGCAGAGCAGATGGAGGTGTGGGGAGTAGTTGCTGTGCAGAGCAGATGGAGGTGTGGGGAGTAGTTGCTGTGCAGAGCAGATGGGTGTGTGGGGAGTAGTTGCTGTGCAGAGCAGATGGAGGTGTGGGGAGTAGGTGCTGTGCAGAGCAGATGGAGGTGTGGGAGTAGGTGCTGTGCAGAACAGATGGAGGTTTAGGGAGTAGGTGCTGTGCAGAGCAGATGGAGGTGTGGGGAGTAGGTGCTGTGCAGAACAGATGGAGGTGTGGGAGTAGGCGCTGTGCAGAGCAGATGGAGGTGTGGGGAGTAGGTGCTGTGCAGAACAGATGGAGGTTTAGGGAGTAGGTGCTGTGCAGAGCAGATGGAGGTGTGGGGAGTAGGTGCTGTGCAGAACAGATGGAGGTGTGGGGAGTAGGTGCTGTGCAGAGCAGATGGAGGTGTGGGGAGTAGGTGCTGTGCAGAGCAGTTGTTGGTGTGGGGAGTAGGTGCTGTGCAGAGCAGATGGAGGTGTGGGGAGTAGGTGCTGTGCAGAGCAGATGGAGGTTTAGGGAGTAGGTGCTGTGGAGAACAGATGGGGGTGTGGGGCGTAGGTGCTGTGCAGAGCAGATAGAGGTGTGGGGAGTAGGTGCTGTGCAGAGAAGATAGAGGTGTGGGGAGTAGGTGCTGTGCAGAGCAGATAGAGGTGTGGGGAGTAGGTGCTGTGCAGAGCAGATGGAGGTGTGGGGATTAGGTGCTGTGCAGAGAAGATAGAGGTGTGGGGAGTAGGTGCTGTGCAGAGCAGATGGAGGTGTGGGGAGTAGGTGCTGTGCAGAGCAGATGGAGGTGTGGGGAGTAGTTGCTGTGCAGAGCAGATGGGTGTGTGGGGAGTAGGTGCTGTGCAGAGCAGATGGAGGTGTGGGGAGTAGGTGCCTGTGCAGAGCAGATGGAGGTGTGGGGAGTAGGTGCTGTGCAGAACAGATGGAGGTTTAGGGAGTAGGTGCTGTGGAGAACAGATGGAGGGGTGGGGAGTAGGTGCTGTGCAGAGCAGATGGAGGTTTGGGGAGTAGGTGCTGTGGAGAACAGATGGAGGTCTGGGGAGTAGGTGCTGTGCAGAGCAGATGGAGGTGTGCGGAGTAGGTGCTGTGCAGAGCAGATGGAGGTGTGGGAAGTAGGCACTGTGCAGAGCAGATGGAGGTGTGGGGAGTAGGTGCTGTGCAGAGCAGATGGAGGTGTGGGAAGTAGGCGCTGTGCAGATCAAATGGAGGTTTTGGGAGTAGGTGCTGTGCAGAGCAGATGGAGGTGTGGGGAGTAGGTGCTGTGCAGAACAGATGGAGGTGTGGGGAGTAGGTGCTGTGCAGAACAGATTGAGGTGTGGGGAGTAGGTGCTGTGCAGAGCAGATGGAGGTGTGGGGAGTAGGTGCTGTGCAGAGCAGATGGAGGTGTGGGAAGTAGGCGCTGTGCAGAACAGATGGAGTGTGGGGAGTAGGCGCTGTGCAGAGCAGATGGAGGTGTGGGGAGTAGGTGCTGTGCAGAGCAGATGGAGGTGTGGGGATTAGGTGTTTTGCAGAACAGATGGAGGTGTGGGGAGTAGGTGCTGTGCAGAGCAGATGGAGGTGTGGGAAGTAGGCGCTGTGCAGAACAGATGGAGGTGTGGGGAGTAGGCGCTGTGCAGAGCAGATGGAGGTGTGGGGAGTAGGTGCTGTGCAGAGCAGATGGAGGTGTGGGGATTAGGTGCTGTGCAGAGCAGATGGAGGTGTGGGGAGTAGGTGCTGTTCTGAGCCGATGGAGGTGTGGGGAGTAGGTGCTGTGCAGAGCCGATGGAGGTGTGGGGAGTAGGCGCTGTGCAGAGCAGATGGAGGTGTGGGGAGTAGGTGCTGTGCAGAGCAGATGGAGGTGTGGGGATTAGGTGCTGTGCAGAGCAGATGGAGGTGTGGGGAGTAGGTGCTGTTCTGAGCCGATGGAGGTGGGGGGAGTAGGCGCTGTGCAGAGCAGATGGAGGTGTGGGGAGTAGGCGCTGTGCAGAGCAGATGGAGGTGTGGGGAGTAGGTGCTGTGCAGAGCATATGGAGGTGTGGGTAGTAGGTGCTGTGCAGAGCAGATGAGGGTGTGGGGAGTAGGTGCTGTGCAGAACAGATTGGGTTGTGGGGAGTAGGTGCTGTGCAGAGCAGATGGGGGTGTGGGGAGTAGGTGCTGTGCAGAGCAGATGAGGGTGTGGGGAGTAGGTGCTGTGCAGAACAGATGGAGGTGTGGGGAGTAGGTGCTGTGCAGAGCAGATTGGGTTGTGGGGAGTAGGTGCTGTGCAGAGCAGATGGGGGTGTGGGGAGTAGGTGCTGTGCAGAGCGGATGGAGGTGTGGGGAGTAGGTGCTGTGCAGAGCAGATGGAGGTATGGGGAGTAGGTGCTGTGCAGAGCAGATTGGGTTGTGGGGAGTAGGTGCTGTGCAGAACAGATGGAGGTGTGGGGAGTAGGTGCTGTGCAGAGCAGATGGGGGTGTGGAAAGTAGGTGCTGTGCCGAACCGTTGGAGGTGTGGGGAGTAGGTGCTGTGCAGAGCAGATGGAGGTGTGGGGAGTAGGCGCTGTGCAGAGCAGATGGAGGTGTGGGTAGTAGGTGTTGTGCAGAGCAGATGGAGGTGTGGGGAGTAGGTTCTGTGCAGAGCAGATGAGGGTGTGGGAAGTAGGTGCTGTGCAGAGCAGAAGGAGGTGTGGGGAGTAGGTGCTGTGCAGAACAGATGGAGGTGTGGGGACTGGGTGCTGTGCAGAACAGATTGGGGTGTGGGGAGTAGGTGCTGTGCAGAGCAGATGGGGGTGTGGGAAGTAGGTGCTGTGCAGAGCAGAAGGAGGTGTGGGGAGTAGGTGCTGTGCAGAACAGATTGGGGTGTGGGGAGTAGGTGCTGTGCAGAGCAGATGGAGGTGTGGGAAGTAGGTGCTGTGCAGAGCAGATGGAGGTGTGGGGAGTAGGTGCTGTGCAGAGCAGATTGAGGTGTGGAAAGTAGGTGCTGTGCAGAGCAGATGGAGGTGTGGGGAGAAGCTGCTGAGCAGAGCAGATGGAGGTGTGGGGAGTAGGTGCTGTGCAGAGCAGATGGAGGTGTGGAAAGTAGGTGCTGTGCAGAGCCGATGGAGGTGTGGGGAGTAGGTGCTGTGCAGAGCAGATGGAGGTGTGGGGAGTAGGCGCTGTGCAGAGCAGATGGAGGTGTGGGGAGTAGGTGCTGTGCAGAGCAGATGGAGGTGTGGGGAGTAGGTTCTGTGCAGAGCAGATGTGGGTGTGGGGAGTAGGTGCTGTGCAGAACAGATGGAGGTGTGGGGACTGGGTGCTGTGCAGAACAGATGGGGGTGTGGGAAGTAGGTGCTGTGCAGAGCAGATGGGGGTGTGGGAAGTAGGTGCTGTGCAGAGCAGATGGGGGTGTGGGAAGTAGGTGCTGTGCAGAGCAGAAGGAGCTGTGGGGAGTAGGTGCTGTGCAGAACAGATTGGGGTGTGGGGAGTAGGTGCTGTGCAGTGCAGATGGAGGTGTGGGAAGTAGGTGCTGTGCAGAGCAGATGGAGGTGTGGGGAGTAGGTGCTGTGCAGAGCCGATGGAGGTGTGGGAAGTAGGGGCTGTGCAGAGCAGATGGAGGTGTAGGGAGAAGCTGCTGTGCAGAGCAGATGGAGGTGTGGGGAGTAGGTGCTGTGCAGAGCAGATGAGGGTGTGGGGAGTAGGTGCTGTGTAGAGCAGATGGAGGTGTGAGGAGTAGGTGCTGTGCAGAGCAGACAGAGGTGTGGGGAGTAGGTGCTGTGCAGAGCAGATGGAGGTGTGGGGAGTATGTGCTGTGCAGAGCAGATGGAGGTGTGGGGAGTAGGTGCTGTGCAGAGTAGATGGAGGTGTGGGAAGTAGGCGTTGTGCAGAGCAGATGGAGGTGTGGGGAGTAGGTGCTGTGCAGAGCAGATGGAGGTGTGGGGAGTAGGTGCTGTGCAGAGCAGATGGAGGTGAGGGGAGTAGGTGCCTTGCAGAACAGTTGGAGGTGTGGGGAGTATGTGCTGTGCAGAGCAGATGGAGGTGTGGGGAGTAGGTGCTGTGCAGAGTAGATGGAGGTGTGGGAAGTAGGCGTTGTGCAGAGCAGATGGAGGTGTGGGGAGTAGGTGCCTTGCAGAACAGCTGGAGGTGTGGGCAGTAGGTACTGTGCAGAGCAGATGGAGGTGTGGGGAGTAGGTGCTGTGCAGAGCAGATGGAGGTGTGGGGAGTAGGTGCTGTGCAGAGCAGATGGAGGTGTGGGGAGTAGGTGCTGTGCAGAGCAGATGGAGGTGTGGGAAGTAGGTGCTGTGCAGAGCAGATGGAGGTGTGGGGAGTAGGCGCTGTGCAGAGCAGATGGAGGTGTGGGGAGTAGGCGCTGTGCAGAGCAGATGGAGGTGTGGGAAGTAGGCGCTGTGCAGAGCAGATGGAGGTGTGGAAAGTAGGTGCTGTGCCGAGCCGTTGGAGGTGTGGGGAGTAGGTGCTGTGCAGAGCAGATGGAGGTGTGGGGAGTAGGCGCTGTGCAGAGCAGATGGAGGTGTGGGTAGTAGGTGCTGTGCAGAGCAGATGGAGGTGTGGGGAGTAGGTTCTGTGCAGAGCAGATGAGGGTGTGGGGAGTAGGTGCTGTGCAGAGCAGATGGAGGTGTGGGGAGTAGGTGCTGTGCAGAACAGATTGGGGTGTGGGGAGTAGGTGCTGTGCAGAGCAGATGGAGGTGTGGGGAGTAGGCGCTGTGCAGAGCAGATGGAGGTGTGGGGAGTAGGTGCTGTGCAGAGCAGATGGAGGTGTGGGGAGTAGGTTCTGTGCAGAGCAGATGAGGGTGTGGGGAGTAGGTGCTGTGCAGAACAGATGGAGGTGTGGGGACTGGGTGCTGTGCAGAACAGATTGGGGTGTGGGGAGTAGGTGCTGTGCAGAGCAGATGGGGGTGTGGGAAGTAGGTGCTGTGCAGAGCAGATGGGGGTGTGGGAAGTAGGTGCTGTGCAGAGCAGAAGGAGCTGTGGGGAGTAGGTGCTGTGCAGAACAGATTGGGGTGTGGGGAGTAGGTGCTGTGCAGTGCAGATGGAGGTGTGGGAAGTAGGTGCTGTGCAGAGCAGATGGAGGTGTGGGGAGTAGGTGCTGTGCAGAACAGATGGAGGTGTGGGGAGTAGGTGCTGTGCAGAACAGATTGAGGTGTGGGGAGTAGGTGCTGTGCAGAGCAGATGGAGGTGTGGGGAGTAGGTGCTGTGCAGAGCAGATGGAGGTGTGGGAAGTAGGCGCTGTGCAGAACAGATGGAGTGTGGGGAGTAGGCGCTGTGCAGAGCAGATGGAGGTGTGGGGAGTAGGTGCTGTGCAGAGCAGATGGAGGTGTGGGGATTAGGTGTTTTGCAGAACAGATGGAGGTGTAGGGAGTAGGTGCTGTGCAGAGCAGATGGAGGTGTGGGAAGTAGGCGCTGTGCAGAACAGATGGAGGTGTGGGGAGTAGGCGCTGTGCAGAGCAGATGGAGGTGTGGGGAGTAGGTGCTGTGCAGAGCAGATGGAGGTGTGGGGATTAGGTGCTGTGCAGAGCAGATGGAGGTGTGGGGAGTAGGTGCTGTTCTGAGCCGATGGAGGTGTGGGGAGTAGGTGCTGTGCAGAGCCGATGGAGGTGTGGGGAGTAGGCGCTGTGCAGAGCAGATGGAGGTGTGGGGAGTAGGTGCTGTGCAGAGCAGATGGAGGTGTGGGGATTAGGTGCTGTGCAGAGCAGATGGAGGTGTGGGGAGTAGGTGCTGTTCTGAGCCGATGGAGGTGGGGGGAGTAGGCGCTGTGCAGAGCAGATGGAGGTGTGGGGAGTAGGCGCTGTGCAGAGCAGATGGAGGTGTGGGGAGTAGGTGCTGTGCAGAGCATATGGAGGTGTTGGTAGTAGGTGCTGTGCAGAGCAGATGAGGGTGTGGGGAGTAGGTGCTGTGCAGAACAGATTGGGTTGTGGGGAGTAGGTGCTGTGCAGAGCAGATGGGGGTGTGGGGAGTAGGTGCTGTGCAGAGCAGATGAGGGTGTGGGGAGTAGGTGCTGTGCAGAACAGATGGAGGTGTGGGGAGTAGGTGCTGTGCAGAGCAGATTGGGTTGTGGGGAGTAGGTGCTGTGCAGAGCAGATGGGGGTGTGGGGAGTAGGTGCTGTGCAGAGCGGATGGAGGTGTGGGGAGTAGGTGCTGTGCAGAGCAGATGGAGGTATGGGGAGTAGGTGCTGTGCAGAGCAGATTTGGTTGTGGGGAGTAGGTGCTGTGCAGAACAGATGGAGGTGTGGGGAGTAGGTGCTGTGCAGAGCAGATGGGGGTGTGGAAATTAGGTGCTGTGCCGAACCGTTGGAGGTGTGGGGAGTAGGTGCTGTGCAGAGCAGATGGAGGTGTGGGGAGTAGGCGCTGTGCAGAGCAGATGGAGGTGTGGGTAGTAGGTGCTGTGCAGAGCAGATGGAGGTGTGGGGAGTAGGTTCTGTGCAGAGCAGATGAGGGTGTGGGAAGTAGGTGCTGTGCAGAGCAGAAGGAGGTGTGGGGACTGGGTGCTGTGCAGAACAGATTGGGGTGTGGGGAGTAGGTGCTGTGCAGAGCAGATGGGGGTGTGGGGACTGGGTGCTGTGCAGAACAGATTGGGGTGTGGGGAGTAGGTGCTGTGCAGAGCAGATGGGGGTGTGGGAAGTAGGTGCTGTGCAGAGCAGAAGGAGGTGTGGGGAGTAGGTGCTGTGCAGAACAGATTGGGGTGTGGGGAGTAGGTGCTGTGCAGAGCAGATGGAGGTGTGGGGAGAAGCTGCTGAGCAGAGCAGATGGAGGTGTGGGGAGTAGGTGCTGTGCAGAGCAGATGGAGGTGTGGAAAGTAGGTGCTGTGCAGAGCCGATGGAGGTGTGGGGAGTAGGTGCTGTGCAGAGCAGATGGAGGTGTGGGGAGTAGGCGCTGTGCAGAGCAGATGGAGGTGTGGGGAGTAGGTGCTGTGCAGAGCAGATGGAGGTGTGGGGAGTAGGTTCTGTGCAGAGCAGATGAGGGTGTGGGGAGTAGGTGCTGTGCAGAACAGATGGAGGTGTGGGGACTGGGTGCTGTGCAGAACAGATTGGGGTGTGGGGAGTAGGTGCTGTGCAGAGCAGATGGGGGTGTGGGAAGTAGGTGCTGTGCAGAGCAGATGGGGGTGTGGGAAGTAGGTGCTGTGCAGAGCAGAAGGAGCTGTGGGGAGTAGGTGCTGTGCAGAACAGATTGGGGTGTGGGGAGTAGGTGCTGTGCAGTGCAGATGGAGGTGTGGGAAGTAGGTGCTGTGCAGAGCAGATGGAGGTGTGGGGAGTAGGTGCTGTGCAGAGCAGATTGAGGTGTGGGAAGTAGGTGCTGTGCAGAGCCGATGGAGGTGTGGGGAGTAGGTGCTGTACAGGGCAGATGGAGGTGTGGGGAGTAGGCGCTGTGCAGAGAAGATGGAGGTGTGGGGAGTAGGTGCTGTGCAGAACAGTTGGAGGTGAGGGGAGTAGGTGCTGTGCAGAGCAGATGGAGGTGTGGGGAGTAGGTGCTGTGCAGAGCAGATGGAGGTGTGGGGAGTAGGTGCTGTGCAGAGCAGATTGAGGTGTGGGGAGTAGGTGCTGTGCAGAGCAGATGGAGGTGTGGGGAGTAGGTGCTGTGCAGAGCAGATGGAGGTGTGGGGAGTAGGCGCTGTGCAGAACAGATGGAGGTGTGGGGAGTAGGTGCTGTGCAGAGCAGATGGAGGTGTGGGGAGTAGGTGCTGTGCAGAGCAGTTGGAGGTGTGGGAAGTAGGTGCTGTGCAGAGCAGATGGAGGTGTGGGGAGTAGGTGCTGTGCAGAGCAGATGGAGGTGTGGGGAGGAGGTGCTGTGCAGAGCAGATTGAGGTGTGGAAAGTAGGTGCTGTGCTGAGCCGATGGAGGTGTGGGGAGTAGGTGCTGTGCAGAGCAGATGAGGGTGTGGGGAGTAGGTGCTGTGCAGAACAGATGGAGGTGTGGGTAGTAGGTGCTGTGCAGAGCAGATGAGGGTGTGGGGAGTAGGTGCTGTGCAGAGCAGATTAGGTTGTGGGGAGTAGGTGCTGTGCAGAGCAGATGGGGGTGTGGGGAGTAGGTGCTGTGCAGAGCAGATGGAGGTGTGGGGAGTAGGTGCTGTGCAGAGCAGATGGAGGTGTGGAAAGTAGGTGCTGTGCCGAGCCGTTGGAGGTGTGGGGAGTAGGTGCTGTGCAGAGCAGATGGAGGTGTGGGGAGTAGGCGCTGTGCAGAGCAGATAGAGGTGTGGGGAGTAGGTGCTGTGCAGAGCAGATGGAGGTGTGGGGAGTAGGTTCTGTGCAGAGCAGATGAGGGTGTGGGGAGTAGGTGCTGTGCAGAACAGATGGAGGTGTGGGGACTGGGTGCTGTGGAGAACAGATTGGGGTGTGGGGAGTAGGTGCTGTGCAGAGCAGATGGGGGTGTGGGAAGTAGGTGCTGTGCAGAGCAGAAGGAGGTGTGGGGAGTAGGTGCTGTGCAGAACAGATTGGGGTGTGGGGAGTAGGTGCTGTGCAGAGCAGATGGAGGTGTGGGAAGTAGGTGCTGTGCAGAGCAGATGGAGGTGTGAGGAGTAGGTGCTGTGCAGAGCAGATTGAGGTGTGGGAAGTAGGTGCTGTGCAGAGCCGATGGAGGTGTGGGGAGTAGGTGCTGTGCAGAGCAGATGGAGGTGTGGGAAGTAGGGGCTGTGCAGAGCAGATGGAGGTGTGGGGAGAAGCTGCTGTGCAGAGCAGATGGAGGTGTGGAAAGTAGGTGCTGTGCCGAATCGTTGGAGGTGTGGGGAGTAGGTGCTGTGCAGAGCAGATGGAGGTGTGGGGAGTAGGCGCTGTGCAGAGCAGATGGAGGTGTGGGGAGTAGGTGCTGTGCAGAGCAGATGGAGGTGTGGGGAGTAGGTTCTGTGCAGAGCAGATGAGGGTGTGGGGAGTAGGTGCTGTGCAGAACAGATGGAGGTGTGGGGACTGGGTGCTGTGCAGAACAGATTGGGGTGTGGGGAGTAGGTGCTGTGCAGAGCAGATGGGGGTGTGGGAAGTAGGTGCTGTGCAGAGCAGAAGGAGGTGTGGGGAGTAGGTGCTGTGCAGAACAGATTGGGGTGTGGGGAGTAGGTGCTGTGCAGTGCAGTTGGAGGTGTGGGAAGTAGGTGCTGTGCAGAGCAGATGGAGGTGTGGGGAGTAGGTGCTGTGCAGAGCAGATTGAGGTGTGGGAAGTAGGTGCTGTGCAGAGCCGATGGAGGTGTGGGGAGTAGGTGCTGTGCAGAGCAGATGGAGGTGTGGGAAGTAGGGGATGTGCAGAGCAAATGGAGGTGTGGGGAGAAGCTGCTGTGCAGAGCAGATGGAGGTGTGGGGAGTAGGTGCTGTGCAGAGCAGATGAGGGTGTGGGGAGTAGGTGCAGTGCAGAGCAGATGGAGGTGTGAGGAGTAGGTGCTGTGCAGAGCAGACAGAGGTGTGGGGAGTAGGTGCTGTGCAGAGCAGATGGAGGTGTAGGGAGTAGGTGCTGTGCAGAGTAGATGGAGGTGTGGGAAGTAGGCGTTGTGCAGAGCAGATGAAGGTGTGGGGAGTAGGTGCTGTGAAGAGCAGATGGAGGTGTGGGGAGTAGGTGCTGTGCAGAGCAGATGGAGGTGAGGGGAGTAGGTGCCTTGCAGAACAGTTGGAGGTGTGGGGAGTATGTGCTGTGCAGAGCAGATGGAGGTGTGGGGAGTAGGTGCTGTGCAGAGTAGATGGAGGTGTGGGAAGTAGGCGTTGTGCAGAGCAGATGGAGGTGTGGGGAGTAGGTGCCTTGCAGAACAGCTGGAGGTGTGGGCAGTAGGTACTGTGCAGAGCAGATGGAGGTGTGGGAAGTAGGCGCTGTGCAGAGCAGATGGAGGTGTGGGAAGTAGGTGCTGTGCAGAGCAGATGGAGGTGTGGGGAGTAGGTTCTGTGCAGAGCAGATGGAGGTGTGGGGAGTAGGTGCTGTGCAGAGCAGATGGAGGTGAGGGGAGTAGGTGCTGTGCAGAGCAGATGGAGGTGTGGGGAGTAGGTGCTGTGCAGAGCAGATGGAGGTGAGGGAAGTAGGTGCTGTGCAGAGCAGATGGAGGTGTAGGGAGTAGGTGCGGTGCAGAGCAGATGGAGGTTTATGGAGTAGGTGCTGTGGAGAACAGATAGAGGGGTGGGGAGTAGGTGCTGTGCATTGCAGATGGAGGTGTGGGGAGTAGGTGCTGTGAAGAACAGATGAAGGTGTGGGGAGTAGGTGCTGTACAGAACAGATTGAGGTGTGGGGAGTTGATGCTGTGCGGAGCAGATGGAGGTGAGGGGAGTAGGTGCTTTGCAGAGCAGATGGAGTTGTGGGGAGTAGGTGCTGTGCAGAACAGATGGAGGTGAGGGGAGTAGGTGCTGTGCAGAGCAGATGGAGGTGTGGGAAGTAGGTGTTGTGCAGAGCAGATGGAGGTGTGGGAAGTAGGTGCTGTGCAGAGCAGATGGAGGTGTGGGGAGTAGGTGCTGTGCAGAGCAGATGGAGGTGTGGGAAGTAGGTGCTGTGCAGAGCAGATGGAGGTGTGGGGAGTAGGTGCTGTGCAGAGCAGATTAAGGTGTGGAAAGTAGGTGCTGTGCCGAGCCGATGGAGGTGTGGGGAGTAGGTGCTGTGCAGAGCAGATGGAGGTGTGGGTAGTAGATTCTGTGCAGAGCAGATGAGGGTGTGGGGAGCAGGTGCTGTGCAGAACAGATGGAGGTGTGGGGACTGGGTGCTGTGCAGAACAGATTGGGGTGTGGGGAGTAGGTGCTGTGCAGAGCAGATGGGGGTGTGGGAAGTAGGTGCTGTGCAGAGCAGAAGGAGGTGTGGGGAGTAGGTGCTGTGCAGAACAGATTGGGGTGTGGGGAGTAGGTGCTGTGCAGAGCAGATGGAGGTGTGGGAAGTAGGTGCTGTGCAGAGCAGATGGAGGTGTGGGGAGTAGGTGCTGTGCAGAGCAGATTGAGGTGTGGGAAGTAGGTGCTGTGCAGAGCAGATGGAGGTGTGGGAAGTAGGTGCTGTGCAGAGCCGATGGAGGTGTGGGGAGTAGGTGCTGTGCAGAGCAGATGGAGGTATGGGAAGTAGGGGCTGTGCAGAGCAGATGGAGGTGTGGGGAGAAGCTGCTGTGCAGAGCAGATGGAGGTGTGGGAAGTAGGTGCTGTGCAGAGCAGATGGAGGTGTGGGGAGTAGGTGCTGTGCAAAGCAGATGGAGGTGTGGGTAGTCTGTGCTGTGCAGAGCAGATGGAGGTGTGGGGAGTAGGTGCTGTGCAGAGCAGATGGATGTGTGGGGAGTAGGTGCTGTGCAGAGCAGATGGAGGTGAGGGGAGTAGGTGCCTTGCAGAACAGTTGGAGTTGTGGGGAGTATGTGCTGTGCAGAGCTGATGGAGGTGTGGGAAGTAGGCGCTGTGCAGAGCAGATGGAGGTGTGGGGAGTAGGTGCTGTGCAGAGCAGATGGAGGTGTGGGGAGTAGGTGCTGTGCAGAGCAGATGGGGGTGTGGGAAGTAGGGGCTGTGCAGAGCAGATGGAGGTGTGGGAAGTAGGCGCGGTGCAGAGCACATGGAGGTGTGGGGAGTAGGCGCTGTGCAGAGCAGATGGAGGTGTGGGGAGTAGGTGCTGTGCAAAGCAGATGGAGGTGTGGGTAGTATGTGCTGTGCAGAGCAGATGAGGGTGTGGGGAGTAGGTGCTGTGCAGAGCAGATGGAGGTGTGGGGAGTAGGTGCTGTGCAGAGCAGATGGAGGTGTGGGGAGTAGGTGCTGTGCAGAGCAGATTAAGGTGTGGAAAGTAGGTGCTGTGCCGAGCCGATGGAGGTGTGGGGAGTAGGTGCTGTGCAGAGCAGATGGAGGTGTGGGTAGTAGATTCTGTGCAGAGCAGATGAGGGTGTGGGGAGCAGGTGCTGTGCAGAACAGATGGAGGTGTGGGGACTGGGTGCTGTGCAGAACAGATTGGGGTGTGGGGAGTAGGTGCTGTGCAGAGCAGATGGGGGTGTGGGAAGTAGGTGCTGTGCAGAGCAGAAGGAGGTGTGGGGAGTAGGTGCTGTGCAGAACAGATTGGGGTGTGGGGAGTAGGTGCTGTGCAGAGCAGATGGAGGTGTGGGAAGTAGGTGCTGTGCAGAGCAGATGGAGGTGTGGGGAGTAGGTGCTGTGCAGAGCTGATTGAGGTGTGGGAAGTAGGTGCTGTGCAGAGCAGATGGAGGTGTGGGAAGTAGGTGCTGTGCAGAGCCGATGGAGGTGTGGGGAGTAGGTGCTGTGCAGAGCAGATGGAGGTATGGGAAGTAGGGGCTGTGCAGAGCAGATGGAGGTGTGGGGAGAAGCTGCTGTGCAGAGCAGATGGAGGTGTGGGAAGTAGGTGCTGTGCAGAGCAGATGGAGGTGTGGGGAGTAGGTGCTGTGCAAAGCAGATGGAGGTGTGGGTAGTCTGTGCTGTGCAGAGCAGATGGAGGTGTGGGGAGTAGGTGCTGTGCAGAGCAGATGGATGTGTGGGGAGTAGGTGCTGTGCAGAGCAGATGGAGGTGAGGGGAGTAGGTGCCTTGCAGAACAGTTGGAGTTGTGGGGAGTATGTGCTGTGCAGAGCTGATGGAGGTGTGGGAAGTAGGCGCTGTGCAGAGCAGATGGAGGTGTGGGGAGTAGGTGCTGTGCAGAGCAGATGGAGGTGTGGGGAGTAGGTGCTGTGCAGAGCAGATGGGGGTGTGGGAAGTAGGGGCTGTGCAGAGCAGATGGAGGTGTGGGAAGTAGGCGCGGTGCAGAGCACATGGAGGTGTGGGGAGTAGGCGCTGTGCAGAGCAGATGGAGGTGTGGGGAGTAGGTGCTGTGCAAAGCAGATGGAGGTGTGGGTAGTATGTGCTGTGCAGAGCAGATGAGGGTGTGGGGAGTAGGTGCTGTGCAGAGCAGATGGAGGTGTGGGGAGTAGGTGCTGTGCAGAGCAGATAGAGGTGTGGGGAGTAGGTGCTGTGCAAATCAGATGGAGGTGTGGGTAGTATGTGCTGTGCAGAGCAGATGAGGGTGTGTGGAGTAGGTGCTGTGCAGAACAGATGGAGGTGTGTGGAGTAGGTGCTGTGCAGAGCAGATGGAGGTGTGGGGAGTAGGTGCTGTGCAGAGCAGATGGAGGTGTGGGGAATAGGTGCTATGCAGGGCAGATGGAGGTGTGGGGAGTAGGCGCTGTGCAGAGCAGATGGAGGTGTGGGGAGTAGGCGTTGTGCAGAGCAGATGGAGGTGTGGGGAGTAGGTGCTGTGCAGAGCAGATGGAGGTGTGGGGAGTAGGCGCTTTGCAGAGCAGATGGAGGTGTGGGCAGTAGGCGCTGTGCAGAGCAGATGGAGGTGTGGGGAGTAGGTGCTGTGCAGAGCAGATGGAGGTGTGGGGAGTAGGCGCTGTGCAGAGCAGATGGAGGTGTGGGGAGTAGGTGCTGTTCAGAGCAGATGGAGGTGTGGTGAGTAGGTGCTGTGCAGATCAGATGGTGGTGTGGGGAGTGGGCGCTGTGCAGAACAGATGGAGGTGTGGGGAGTAGGTGCTGTGCAGAGCAGATGGAGGTGTGGGGAGTAGGTGCTGTGCAGAGCAGATGGAGGTGTGGGGAGTAGGCGCTGTGCAGAGCAGATGGAGGTGTGGGGAGTATGCGCTGTGCAGAGCAGATGGGTGTGTGGGGAGTAGGCGCTGTGCAGAGCAGATGGAGGTGTGGGGAGTAGGTGCTGTGCAGAGCAGATGGAGGTGTGGGGAGTAGGTGCTGTGCAGAGCAGATGGAGGTGTGGGGAGTAGGCGCTGTGCAGAGCAGATGGAGGTGTGGGGAGTATGCGCTGTGCAGAGCAGATGGGTGTGTGGGGATTAGGCGCTGTGCAGAGCAGATGGAGGTGTGGGGAGTAGGTGCTGTGCAGAGCAGATGGAGGTGTGGGGAGTATGCGCTGTGCAGAGCAGATGGGTGTGTGGGGAGTAGGCGCTGTGCAGAGCAGATGGAGGTGTGGGGAGTAGGCGCTGTGCAGAACAGATGGAGGTGTGGGGAGTATGCGCTGTGCAGAGCAGATGGGTGTGTGGGGAGTAGGCGCTGTGCAGAGCAGATGGAGGTGTGGGGAGTAGGTGCTGTGCAGAGCAGATGGAGGTGTGGGGAGTAGGCGCTGTGCAGAACAGATGGAGGTGTGGGGAGTAGGTGCTGTGCAGAGCAGATGGAGGTGTGGGGAGTAGGTGCTGTGAAGATCAGCTTGAGGTGTGGGGAGTATGTGCTGTGCAGAACAGATGGAGGTGTGGGGAATAGGTGCTGTGCAGAGCAGATGGAGGTGTGGGGAGTAGGTGCTTTGCAGAGCAGATGGAGGTGTGGGGAGTAGGTGCTGTGCAGAGCAGATGGCGGTGTGGGGAGTAGGTGCTGTGCAGAGCAGATGGAGGTGTGGGGAGTAGGTGCTGTGCAGAGCAGATGGAGGTGTGGGGAGTAGGTGCTGTGCAGAGCAGATGGAGGTGTGGGGAGTAGGTGCTGTGCAGAACAGATGGAGGTGTGGGGAGTAGGTGCTGTGAAGATCAGCTGGAGGTGTGGGGAGTAGGTGCTGTGAAGAACAGCTGGAGGTGTGGGGAGTATGTGCTGTGAAGATCAGATGGATGTGTGGGGAGTAGGTGCTTTGCAGAGCAGATGGAGGTGTGGGGAGTAGGTGCTGTGAAGATCAGATGGAGGTGTGGGGAGTAGGTGCTTTGCAGAGCAGATGGAGGTGTGGGGAGTAGGTGCTGTGCAGAGCAGATGGAGGTGTGGGGAGTAGGTGCTTTTGCAGAGCAGATGGAGGTGTGGGGAGTAGGTGCTGTGCAGAGCAGATTGAGGTGTGGGGAGTAGGTGCTGTGCAGAGCAGATGGAGGTGTGGGGAGTAGGTGCTGTGAAGATCAGCTGGAGGTGAGCAGTTGGAGGTGCAGGAAGGAAGCCAGCAGGTTCTTGCATTGAACACAGCAGTTGTTGAGCAAGGTGCTTCCCCAGCAGCACAATAATACACCCCACTGTCTGTCACTTCTGCTCTTCTTATCTGAAGAGTGCACAGGTTCTTGGAGGTGTAGATGTTGCCCACAACAGTAGCTTCAAATCCAGGGCCGCACAGTTCTCCTTCTCGGTAAATCCAAAGCACCTGTCCCCCAGTCTCCTTCTTGTACCAATACATCCAGTAATCCTCCATTCTCCCCCCGGAGACGCTGCACTGGAAAGTTACCTGCTCTCCAGCCTTGGCTGTCCTACTGTCACCAGCCTGTGTCAGCTTGAACTCGGAATCCACACCTGGGATCAAAGCAAAGAGGAAACAGAGGCCCCTGACTGCGCAAAGACGCATCGTGCGGAGGTTTGGAGCAACTCAGCGCAAACACATTAGAGGCACCGAATATCTGTGGATTAAACCTGCCCTGTCTGGATTCACCTATGGCTCAGAAAGGTCAAGTTATGTAAACATGGTGAGACCTGGAAGTTCTGTACAATATTAAAGTCATTAACTGAATTCATTAATGTAAGTTAAATAGAAGCAATTTGATGCAGGAAACACCCAAGTCTTCCTCCCAAAGAGGGTCTAATGAGCGCGACTGCCTTTTAATTAGAGATTTTGAATGAGTGACAGTGTGTTCCAGTAGGAGAGACTTGTAATACAGACAGATGTATACAGTATGCGGCAGCACAAGTATCAGTATATCATCACCACCTACTGACGCTAATCCCCCTACAAAGAACTGAACAGGACACATGAATAGAAGGGACACCTGAGATTTGCTGCTCTGTCTTTCTGCTCAAACAACTTTTCACAGGTTTCCAACTCATAGGGAAATAAAGGTCAGTTTCCAATAATCTGTGTTAAGTGATTTTATGCTAAGGTTTATATCCGAGGTGAATTCGGACTGAGCAGCTACAGAAACCTCAGTCACTGGAGGGTGCAGATAACCTTGTGGGAGTGAAGTTCAGTAATTGCAGTGATCTTTGTAAGTTACATTTCAGATGAGTCAAAAAGAGAAACTGTTTCCACTCACAGTCAAACTTCAGGTTACTTTATAATAAATATGTTTACGTGGAATATGCTTCTTAGGGTGAGGTTAAGGTAGTGTGCTACTGAGGGTGAGGTTAAGGTAGTGTGCTACTGAGGGTGAGGTTAAGGTAGTGTGCTACTGAGGGTGAGGTTAAGGTAGTGTGCTACTGAGGGTGAGGTTAAGGTCGTGTGCTACTGAGGGTGAGGTTATGGTAGTGTGCTACTAAGGGTGAGGTTAAGGTAGTGTGCTACTGAGGGTGAAGTTATGGTAGTGTGCTACTGAGGGTGAAGTTATGGTAGTGTGCTACTGAGGGTGAGGTTATGGTAGTGTGCTACTGAGGGTGAGGTTAAGGTCAATTCCGTAACTAATTCCCCTCTAAATGTATAAGTGATGGGACGTTTAGATAACACAAGTGATTCCGGGCATAGTTATTCTTCACTAGGGTATCTGGCCATGTTTTAATCTGTCAGCGAACACTAGCAGTTCAAATCAGATCCATATGTGGGAAAGTAAACCCAGTAAATGTTTGCATCTACAGTATATAGGGTTGGGTGCACTAATATGAGTCTGGATTAAATTATATTTACCTATTAAGTACCTGAGTATTTGGATTATACACATTATACTGAATTATATCGCCCAGTTTTTGAGGCACTGCTTTAAGTACTAAAGTTATGCAGTAAAAATGCTCCATGATACAGGGTATGTTTACATGGATATTGCCTTTAAGCCTCGCTTCTTTTAGCAGAATATCCCATTTTGTCAATGTAATAAGTATACTTATTTTAAAACCCTTGCATGGTGTTCACAGTATTTATTAAATGACTGCTTCCCAACATTGAATATAACAGATCCATATGTCACACACTTATTTGCCTGTCCGTGTGACTGGCTGTCTCTTTGCATGTTCTGATACTGCACTCTTGTGTTACCTGGGTTTTTGTGCACCTGTGTACGACCTTTCTAGCATTGTGTCTCTGAGGACACAGTAATATAAAGCAGAATCTTCCAGCTCCGATTTCGATATGGTCAATGGGAATGACCTCTGAGCTCTGCTGACCGCAGCTGAGAACCTGCCTCTAAATCCTGGTCCTAGGTGTTCAGACTTGGACTGGTCATGGAGTATGAAGTGAATGGCTTTGCTGGTGTCTTGAAGATACCACATGAGTGTAGGGTACCCTGTGCTGTAGGTGCAGTGTAGAGTCACCGACTCTCCTTCCTTCACCGCGATATCAGCTGTAGGCTGGGTCACGGTTTGTCCTTCAGTGAAAACTTCATAGATTGCGAAAAAATTCAATCATTTCACCCCAGAAGATTTTCATTATTTGCTAAATGCACCTGCCAAGAAAACACACACACACACACACACACACACACACACACACACACACACACACACACACACACACACACACACACACACACACACACACACACACACACACACACACACACACACACACACACACACATATATATTACACACACACACACACACACAGGAAAATACTTACTCCATAAGCGGATCATGATAACAATTAATATGGGAATCTCCTTCATGTTAATGGAGCTTCTCAGTGTAGATGGTAGAAAGTCTGTGTACAAATGGGTGAGGACAAAATATATAAAGGGAATGGGCACAAAATGAGCCGGATCTCTCACTCATCAAAGTGCTGTGATGAGATAAAGGCAAACATTTCAAGGGCACTACAGAGGGGGAGGGAGAGAGAGGCTTTTATAGACACACGGAAGCCCCATATTATATGTATGCTTTTGGAGTTTTTATATTACATGATGCTGTATATGTCCCATTTTCTACCTTACTTGTACAGAACATGTTTAATGCAAGGAATGCTGGGAAAGGGCTTGTCATGTAACAGTAAACATAGGGAGAAAGCAATTCCTGCCCCATTAGCGTATGAGCAGGCCTTCCAGAGGATGAGTAACCATTGTATAGAATTTGCCTCTGCTTCATTTCCCTCACAATCAGGGTAACTATTTCCACATATTATTTCTTTTTCATGAGTTAGGTAATAAAGGGAGTCTTACCGAGCCAAGCAGCGAGGTACTACAGGCTAAGCGGGGTAATACGTGGAGCAATACTGAGGATACAGGGAGAATTTACTGAGGATACAGGGAGATGTTTCTCAGGATACAGGGAGAATTTACTGAGGATACAGGGAGATGTTTCTCAGGATACAGGGAGATGTTTCTCAGGATACAGGGAGAATTTACTGAGGATACAGGAAGATGTTTCTCAGGATACAGGGAGAGGTTTCTCAGGATACAGGGAGATGTTTCTCAGGATACAGGGAGATGTTTCTCAGGATACAGGGAGATGTTTCTCAGGATACAGGGAGATTTTACTGAGGATACAGGGAGAGGTTTCTCAGGATACAGGGAGATGTTTCTCAGGATACAGGGAGATGTTTCTCAGGATAAAGGGAGATGTTTCTCAGGAGACAGAGATGTTTCTAAGGATACAGGGAGATTTTACTGAGGATACAGGGAGATGTTTCTCAGGTTACAGGGAGATTTTTCTGAGGATACAGGGAGATGTTTCTCAGGATACAGGGAGATGTTTCTCAGGATACAGGGAGATGTTTCTCATGATACAGGGAGATTTTACTGAGGATACAGGGAGAGGTTTCTCAGGATACAGGGAGATGTTTCTCAGGATACAGGGAGATGTTTCTCAGGATAAAGGGAGATGTTTCTCAGGAGACGGAGATGTTTCTAAGGATACAGGGAGATTTTACTGAGGATACAGGGAGATGTTTCTCAGGATACAGGGAGATGTTTCTCAGGATACAGGGAGATGTTTCTCATGATACAGGGAGATTTTACTGAGGATACATGGAGATGTCTCTCAGGATACAGGTTTCTCAGGATACAGGGAGATGTTTCTCAGGATACAGGGAGATGTTTCTCAGGATACAGGGAGATGTTTCTCAGGATACAGGGAGATGTTTCTCAGGATACAGGGAGATGTTTCTGAGCATACAGGTAGATTTTACTGAGGATACAGGGAGATGTTTCTCAGGATACAGGGAGATGTTTCTCAGGATACAGGGAGATGTTTCTCAGGATACAGGGGACGTTTCTCAGGATACAGGGAGATGTTTCTCAGGATACAGGGAGATGTTTCCCATGATACAGGGAGATTTTACTGAGGATACAGGGAGATGTTTCTGCATTTATTCCACCCAAGGACAGAGTGCAGTTGGTTAGTTTGATGAAGGGTACATGTCTGTCCCCAGTCTGCTACTTTATATGCTTTTGCATATTGATCTGCATTTTTTTACCTTGTCTCTAGTGAAACCTTTAACTTTAAAACACAAGGACATCAATGTGGAAAACATATTTGCTTAACATAGTGTCTGATGCTTTTTTCTAACATAACGGTTATTGATTTGTTTCCATAGTCATTTCCGTAACTAATTCCCCTCTAAATGTATAAGTGATGGGACGTTTACAATATGGCAGACCCATGGATAGAGATAGCCACCCTGATTTTGTGTAAGGTGGTGGAGAGGGTGGATAATTTAAGTGCTTATCAAATGGTAAAAGCATTTGTTTTTTTGCGACAGGGACTGGATATTTTCATGATCTACACATTATATGTGAGTTGTGTCCATCTTTGAAAATATTATACGCCGGTTTAATGAGGCTCCACAAGGGGTCCGCTGCTCATTCACCTGGATAATATGTTCACGTTTAGCTCAGGTACAGTAGTTTGTAACCCTTTCACTGACAGATACACCTTTAACACATTTTAATGTTTTGGTTTCCTCTTGCAACCAATGAGTTCATTGACCAAAATGTATTATATAATGGTCTAAGACTTTTCCCAACTATGTTTGTGTTCCCCACTTTATATAACTATGTACATTCTGAAATAACTACAATGTCTAAAACAATGCTTTATCACACACGGATTACTACTTGGGGTTTTCTACATGTTCACAGTAAACCCTTAGGGTCTTGAGTCACGCTTGACTTCCAATTTTGTTGCACTATACTGTACAGTATTTGTCATTGTGGATATTTTCCTCAACCAGTTTATCTTTATCACGCTACTCATTGTATAGACTTTATGGATTGAGTGCAGTTTTAGGGAGTATCCTTTTTTTGTGTGTTCTGTATAGGTTTCTCACTCTTCCTTTTTGCGCCCTTCCAATATCTATCAGGAGTTTCGCTTGTGTCGCCTCTCCCAACTGAATCTAAAGTTACCATTTCTATAACATCATCCATAACTGTTGAATTAAACAACACATTCCAGGGTACGAACCTTTATTACAAATCTATTTAAATATATTTACACATATATTTACACTTTCAACTTTGATTTAAAACCAAAGTTATATTAGAAATACCGAGTGGGGGAATGTATATTACAATGTCTGGTTGGTTTATTTAGATTCAGTATATAATAATCTGCCCTTTTGGGCTCCTTGGCGCTTTGGGTTTATATGAGTTCCCATATATCATACTGTACCTGTGTCTCTGGCGCTGAATTATTGCACTTCCGAGAGCCTGCACAGCAGGTAGTGTGCTCCAGGGCACAGTAATAAGTAGCGGAATCCGACCATTTGCTCCTTGTGATGGTCAGTGGGAAGGTTTTATATTGGGCATCATGATGGGCAGAGAACCGCTCTCTAAACTCTTCATCCAGATCCTTTCTCTTGGACTCATCGTGAAGAAGAAACCTCAGAACCCCGCTGGGCTTCTGCATATACCAGATTAGCACGTACTTGGTGACTGTATTTCTGCAATCCAGGGTTATGTCCGTTCCTTCACCCAGTATCTTTTCTGAGTCTGTTTGGGTCACTTCATCTGCTAAAACAATAGCTGCAAATTGAAGAGTTTTTAGCATTAGTTATTCATGTTACTCTACAGACCAAGAACACTTCGGCATCAGGAACTACTTATTTATAGCAATAAGCAGCTGATAGATATAGATATAGATATATCTCACAATTATTAAGGTTATGGTGGGTAAAAAAAGTGACAAAAACCCTCCACAGTAAAGCATAAAGCAACTGTAAATATTCCTGTATATTCATTTGCATGTCTTAGACAGGTCTGCAACCCTGTCTTTCCCCATTGTCACCCAGCATACAGCGCTTCCACTGCAGCAAGGGATTCTGGGAAATGACATGCAAATGAGCACACAGTGCCACCTTTTGTCTCAAGCTAGTATTACACAAGCAAATCCTCAAGCCAATGCATACTGTTTTAAACACAGCTTTTAGACAGAGGCTGGGATGAGATGCAAAGTCAGTATACCCACTCACAGACATGTTTCAACCTTGATGGGTATCATCAGTGTGAGGTTGGTTGCTGGCTATGCTGGTATGAGACTAGACTAGTTATTCACCACAATTATTAAGGTTATGGTGGGTAAAAAAAAGGGTGGGTTTTAACCAACCATAACCTTATTAATTGTGGGGAATACCTAGTCTAGTCTCATACCAGCAACCAACCTCACACTGATGATACCCATCAAGGTTGAAACATTTATGTGAGTGGGTATACTGACTTTGCATCTCATCCCAGCCTCTGTCTAAAAGCTGTGTTTAAAACAGCATGCACTGGCTTGAGGATTTGCTTGTGTAATATGAGCTTGAGACAAAAGGTGGCACTATGTGCTCATTTGCATGTCATTTCCCAGAATCCCTTGCTGCAGTGGAAACGCTGTGTGCTGGGCGATAATGGGGAAAGACAGGGTTGCAGACCTGTCTAAGACAAGCAAATGAAGATACAGTAATATTTACAGTTGCTCTCTCTCTCTCTCTATATGAACATACAGTAATATTTACAGTTGGTTTATATATATATATATATATATATATATATATATATATATATATACAGTGCTCGACAAACCCGGTCGCCAACTCGCCAGCTGCGATCGGATATTGGCTCGTGGCCAGTAACATTTCCCCTGCTCTGCAAAAAAAAAATCCCGTTCGAAAAAAAAAAAATTTGAAAAAAAAAAATTTGAAAAAAAAAAATTGTAGCTGATTGGCTGTGACGCGGGATGGAGCTGCCAGGACTTCAAACCGCCCTTTCTGCATGGGTAAGTAATGGGGGGGGGGGGGGGTTGAGTGCGTGCGTTTCTGCTGCTGCTGCTGCTGCTGCTGCTCCTCCTCCTCCTCCCCCTCCCCCCCCCTCCTGTATAATTGTGTCAGCTCCTATAATTTACAATTTACTGATCCAGTCATGGAGGAGTTTGGACAGATGCTTCAGGTGGGGGGAATTTAATGCACTTTATTTAAATATTTATATACTGTATACACTGATACATCCTTCCCCCCCCTCCGGTGTTCCCGCTGCCCGCGCGGGTCACATGCTGTAGTGGCCGGGGTGTTTCTTCCCCCCCCTCCTCCGGTGTTCCCTTCCCCCCCCCCCCCTCCGGTGATCCCGCTGCCCGCGCGGGTCACATGTTGTAGTGGCCGGGGTGTTTCTTTCCCCCATACCCCCTCCGGTGATCCCGCTGCCCGCGCGGGTCACATGTTGTAGTGGCCGGGGTGTTTCTTTCCCCCATACCCCCTCCGGTGTTCCCGCTGCCCGCGCGGGTCACATGCTGTAGTGGCCGGGGTGTTTCTTTCCCCCCCCCCCTCCGGTGATCCCGCTGCCCGCGCGGGTCACATGCTGTAGTGGCCGGGTTGTTTCTTCCCCCCCCCCTCTCCTGTGTTCCCGCTGCCCGCGCGGGTCTGAAGATATTGCAGTTGCCGGTGATTCTCTCCCCTCTGTGCTCCCGCTGGTCGCGCGGGGCGGGAGGAAGTAGCGGGGTGTTTCTCCCCCCCCCCCTCTCTCTCCCCTCCGGCACACGTCCCTTCCCGTGTGTGTGTATGGGTATGAGAGAGAGATATTGTGTGTGTGTGTGTGTGTGTATATGGGGATGAGAGAGAGATTGAGAGTGTGTGTGTGTGTATGGGAGAGAGAGATTGAGTGTGTGTGTGTGTGTGTGTGTGTGTGTGTGTGTGTGTGTATGGGAGAGATTGAGTGTTTGTGTGTGGGAGAGAGAGAATGTGTGTGTGCAGGACACCAGAGGTAACCCCCCAGTCAGTCACCCCCCCTCCACCAGTCAGTCACCATACCCCCCACCCAGTCAGTCACCCCACCCAGTCACCCAGTCAGTCACCCCACCCCCCACACAGTCACCCCACCCCCCACCCAGTCAGTCAAAAGTCCCCCAGTCAGTCATAGTGTCAGTCATAAGTCAATCATCCCACATAGTCAGTCACCCCACCCCCCCACCCCATCACCCAGTCAGTCAAAAGTCACCCAGTCAGTCAGTTACCCCCCGTCTCTCCCCCCTTCTCTGTCTCTCGCCCCGTCTCTGTCTCTCCCCCCTCTCTGTCTCTCCCCCCCTCTCCGTCTCTCCCCCCTTCTCCGTCTCTCCCCCCCTCTCCGTCTGTCTCTCCCCTCTCCGTCCGTCTCTCCCCTCTCTGTCCGTCTCTCCCCTCTCCGTCCGTCTCTCCCCTCTCCGTCTCTCCCCTCTCCGTCTCTCCCCTCTCCGTCTCTCCCCTCTCTGTCTCTCTCCCCTCTCTGTCTCTCTCCCCTCTCTGTCTCTCTGTCTCTCTGTCTCTGTCTCACACTCTCTCTGTCTCTCCCACTCTCTCTCTGTCTCTCCCACTCTCTCTCTGTCTCTCCCACTCTCTCTCTGTCTCTCCCACTCTCTCTCTGTCTTTCCCATTCTCTCTCTGTCTCTCCCACTCTTTCTCTGTCTCTCCCACTCTCTCTCTGTCTCTCCCACTCTCTCTTCCACTCTCTCACTCTTCCACTCTCTCTTCCTCTCTCTCTCTCTCCCGCTCTCTCTCTCTCCCGCTCTCTCTCTCTCCCGCTCTCTCTCTCCCGCTCTCTCTCTCTCCCGCTCTCTCTCTCTCCCGCTCTCTCTCTCTCCCGCTCTCGCTCTCTCCCGCTCTCGCTCTCTCCCGCTCTCTCTCTCCCGCTCTCTCTCTCCCCCACACACTCTTGCTCTCTCCCCCACACACTCTCGCTCTCTCCCCCATACACTCTCGCTCTCTCCCCCACACACTCTCGCTCTCTCCCCCACACACTCTCGCTCTCTCCCCCACACACTCTCACACTCTGGATCTGGATATCTTAACTGCCCTATACTACACTGAAATAACCTATACTGCTTACTTCCAGATCTGACTCAAGCTTCACACGGAAGACATCGAACCCCCCCTAACCCAGAAGACAGGTAGGGAACACCTCCCCTCCAATGTATAACATTGCGGGAATGAGGGTACCTGGACTTTGAGGGTCTGCGGATCAGGTAAGATCCCAGACGGGATTGCTGCTTTAAATATTGTGAAGCGGGGGCATCCAGACACTAGTTAAGGGGTGCAGGAAACTAGTCATTCACATCTGGCTTTTTTTTTCTAGATTCGACATTTATACACACACACACACACACACCAAGGACTAATTGTAGTATAATGTAATACAATAAATAAACTAATATCAAAAACGAATGTTCTTACTAGGAATTTATTCAATTTATTTAATTTATGGCTTTTTTTAAAATGCGTGGCTGGGGGCGGGACTAGAGGCGGGGTTGGGGGCGGGACTAGGGGCGGGACTAGGTGGCGAGTAGATTTTTTGGTTCGGCGAGTAGATTTTTGGGTGATTTGTCAAGCACTGTATATATATATATATATATATATATTATACATATATTTATATCTAAAATAATAAATGCATACTTGCAGGGATGATTGTTGAAATAAAGTGTACTAAAACTGTTTGCATTTTTATTGCTAAGAGAACACTATCACAGCCGCTGAAATCTTGAAGTCTGCATCTCCTTCCAACAGGTGTTGATTGAGTCAATGCGCTGAGGTTTTTGTTTCTTTCTTCAAATTGCTCCTTTAAAAAAAAAAATATATATATATTTTCATATCCACGCCCAAAATCGCTGCATCTGCTGAGGAACCTGAATGAGATGTAGATGGGTTATTGGGTGTGTGTCTTATCTGGGTCACTGACATACAGTATATCTGCACGATGTCTGGCACATCTCATTTACTATGTATTTGGAATTGTACTCACAGCAAAGGCTTGGGAAGGGGCGAAGCCGGAGAGCACATGATTTCTGAAACTCTGCTATGGAGAGTAATTAGATTCCATTGTCTAGTCCAGCCCCCATGGGCAAAATCAGTCCCATCAGGAAAGGGTTAACCAAATATTATTTAGAATTTACATTGGTAAAATAAACAATGTGGTTGCAGTAATATTGAGTAACAGTACTGTACTCAAATTTGCTAATTACATTTAAGGCAAAATGTGATCATTTTTTAAACTTTCCAAATGCTCGAGATTCCTCAATAATGCATCACAGATATAGGAGTTTCCTTTGTATGTGTTGGGAAATAAATGGGATTCCTATGATTCTCTTTTTAGTGCAATGAATGTGTACAGAGACACTAAGTACCCAGTCTCTGGTGTACAGATCAGCAAGCTTATTGTGTATCTCTCTCATGTATCAATGCTGACACCTAGTGGTTATTTAAAAAAACAGTCACTATTTTATATTTTGACTTCGTGATGAGGAAATACTGATTTTCCAAATATAATGAATATTACATGCGGTAAAAGAAGAAGCAGTAGGCAATGTGACATTATCTGTAGTGTGTAAAACATCAAACTGAGAGAGGGTCTGAAAACAATGTTAATTTCACTTGTAATTACAAAGGAGCAGTTAGCAGTGCCCTCATAAATAACCTCACTATTTGTGTTCGCCTGTCTCTTACTTCACAAAAATACTGTCTGAACTATTCGGTGCTGGGAGACAAACATGAAATATCCTATGTTTTAAATAAATCCGTTTTGTAGTATTAGATAATACTTACTGCATTTAATAAACAAATGAATAAACAATGTAAATGTGAAGCGGTTTTAATGTACTGAGCATCCTTTGGTTGCTATAGCAGGTTTAGCTCACCTCTGGAGCAGAGCAAGGTCTTTGCAGCACTTTTCTGTTTGTGATAATTTGTTCCCAATGTTCCCAGTAGGAGATTGTGCCTGAGCTATAAACTGTAGCAATAGACAATGTTACATTAGCAATGTAAAGATACATTGTAGCTGCTGAGTTACACTGACTGAAGGATGGATTGAAACGGAAGTCAGCAATTACTTAAACCGAGGGAAGAAGAATTTTGCAGATTAATCATGGGAGAAAGAATCAGCAGGTAATAAATGCTGCATATATTAAAATATATATGCATATATATGTTTTAAAGTGCCACAAGTAATCCTGCTTTAATGTGCTATAACCAGTCTGATGGATCTGGAGTTTGGATGGCGGAAAACTAATAAGTGAATTATTCATCTCTCTACCCTGAATCCCTGCTGACACATTGCTACCTCCCCCATTATGGAGAAGGTCTCCCTGGTCTCCCAATCACTTGGATTTACTTTGCGCTTTGTTCACATTCTCTGCGAGTTGAGGACTGATATGGACTAGCCTTTGTAGTGCAGCTTCAGATCATAATCACTGGTGAGGGAGTGTTGAGCTAATACAAGGATATGACAAAGTGCTCAGATAACCCCCCACATCCTGCCACCGTGGGGAATGTTTTTGTACAGCCCTGCAATGGATTTTATCATTGTGGGAAATCAGTAACTGCACAAAAATACACAGCAGCGTCTCCCAGCTCCAGGCTGGAAATGGTCAATTTGGTACTTGATGAATCTGTTTTTGCATTGAATCTACCAGTGAAATTGGCCTTGTTACTATTACAGGCTACAGAGGACCCAGCGTCCTTCAGAATATACTGCAAGGCGCTGCTAGGGTACTGTCTGTACCAGAACAGGCAGGGGTAGGAGCCGCTGCTTTTGTAGGTACAAGTGAGGGTCTTTTCTTCCTTTTCTCTGCCTGTCTCTGACCGAGGCTGATCAACTGAATCCCCCCACACCGATCCTAGGAGCCAGAAATACAATATTAAAATTACTTTATATAAATCCAGTCTCATATATACATATAATAGTGACATAAACTGGTTTACCTACCAGCAGCTACATATACCATCACTATTGATGTGAAGCTGCATTGCCACATCGTGGATCTTTATAGATCAGATATTTCACCAGCTTTTGTTCATAGTAAAAATTAAGCAAATATTGTAGTGCATAAAATATATATAAATGTATGAGTTAGCCTATCAGAAGTGAGCGGCTTCTAAATGCCTCCCCCCTTTGTCTCTTGAATGGGTGCCAGGGAATAAAACGCGTTTCCTCTTATAACTGCACATGAAGCTTGGCTATTACAGTTCAATGCTGTGGTGGCTAAACTGTGTGTGTGTGTGTGTGTGTGTGTGTGTGTGTGTGTGTGTGTGTGTGTGTGTGTGTGTGTGTGTGTGTGTATCCTTAAAGTGTGAATGATGCAAAACGGAGGTAATTATTGCAGCAGTATAGATTATTGGAAACTCAGACCACCGCTTTCAGAAAGTTACTTTATTCAGCAGAGAAATAATTATAACTTAAGAGCAAAACCGACAACAATTTCCAGGAGTATGCCCCTTTATTGGCTATATGTAGCTCCCTTAAAACGCATATAGATGGAGCCTGTGCTTGGCGCTGGGAGGGTTAACATGTCATGTATATCACAGGAGATGTTATTTGAATTCTTATTATGACACTGTAGACATTTGTAGAGTTAGTCATTAGACGGTGACCTTTCTGAGCCAAGAAATCCCCTTCCCATGTGTTTTATGCCCTTATCCCTGGCGGTATAATATAAAAACTGTATAATAACAACCCGTGCTATGGGTAAAGGGACAACAAGAGGTGTGATGTGTTGTGTAACTAAATGTTATCCCTCCAGTGTGTGGATACATTGATTCCCTCCTCTGTCTGTTCCAACTCCGATAGACAAACTGTTCACATCACATTCACCGTTTGTATTAACCAACAGCGACATCCAGTGGCCAAGACTGTAACATTCCGATTCCTTCTCAGTCTCCTCTCAAAACTCTACTCAATTTACAATATAACAGCAAATTCTGCTGGCTGAGATACGTTTGTATAAGGCGATAGAATAGTTATGTACTCTATATATGCTGTTGCTGTGCCCCACCTTAACAAGTCAGGTTAGTAGTTTTATGTTGAGTGCTGTATCCTGCATACAGTATATTGAGGGGTTTATGCAAAGTGCTGTATCCTGTATACAGTATATTGAGGGGTTTATGTAAAGTGCTGTATCCTGCATACAGTATATTGAGGGGTTTATGCAAAGTGCTGTATCCTGTATACAGTATATTGAGGGGTTTATGTAAAGTGCTGTATCCTGCATACAGTGTATTGAGGGGTTTATGCAAAGTGCTGTAACCTGTATACCGTATATTGAAGGGTTTATGTAAAGTGCTGTAACCTATATACCGTATATTGAGGGGTTTATGTAACGTGGTGTATCCTTCATACAGTATACTGAGGGGTTTATCTAAAGTGCTGTATCCTGCATACAGTATACTGAGGGGTTTATCTAAAGTGCTGTATCCTGCATACAGTATATTGAGGGGTTTATGTAAAGTGCTGAATCCTGCATACAGTATATTGAGGGGTTTATGCAAAGTGCTGTATCCTGCATACAGTATACTGAGGGGTTTATCTAAAGTGCTGTATCCTGCATACAGTATACTGAGGGGTTTATCTAAAGTGCTGTATCCTGCATACAGTATATTGAGGGGTTTATGTAAAGTGCTGTAACCTGCATAACTTGTAACCTGCATTGAGGGGTTTATCTATATTGAGGGGTTTATGTAAAGTGGTGTATCCTGCAGCTGTCACTGTGCGCATCTCTTACAGCGCAGTAATATAAGGCAGAGACCTCTCTCTCAACATTCATTATGGTTAAATTAGAAGAAGATTCTGTTGCTGTGGCTGTAACTCTGGCACTGACATAGCGCTCTCTTGTACTCTCCCAGGCCCCACCTCTCCCAGGCCCCTCCTCTCCCAGGCCCCTCCTCTCCCAGGCCCCTCCTCTCGCAGGCCCCACCTCTCCCAGGCCCCTCCTCTCGCAGGCCCCTCCTCTCGCAGGCCCCACCTCTCCCAGGCCCCACCTCTCTCAGGCCCCTCCTCTCGCAGGCTCCACCTCTCCCAGGCCCCACCTCTCCCAGGCCCCTCCTCTCCCAGGCCCCTCCTCTCGCAGGCCCCTCCTCTCGCAGGCCCCACCTCTCCCAGGCCCCTCCTCTCCCAGGCCCCTCCTCTCCCAGGCCCCTCCTCTCCCAGGCCCCACCTCTCCCAGGCCCCTCCTCTCCCAGGCCCCACCTCTCCCAGGCCCCTCCTCTCCCAGGCCCCTCCTCTCCCAGGCCCCTCCTCTCCCAGGCCCCACCTCTCCCAGGCCCCTCCTCTCCCAGGCCCCACCTCTCGCAGGCCCCTCCTCTCCCAGGCCCCTCCTCTCCCAGGCCCCTCCTCTCCCAGGCCCCTCCTCTCCCAGGCCCCACCTCTCGCAGGCCCCTCCTCTCGCAGGCCCCTCCTCTCCCAGGCCCCTCCTCTCCCAGGCCCCTCCTCTCCCAGGCCCCTCCTCTCCCAGGCCCCTCCTCTCCCAGGCCCCACCTCTCCCAGGCCCCTCCTCTCCCAGGCTCCCGCACACAATGCTGGAATTTCTTAGCAATGACATATTTATACCAGAAGATGCAGGGGAGGGAGCTGCCCAGGTGGGGGCAGGGGAAGGTGCTGCCCAGGTGGGGGCAGGGGAAGGAGCTGCTCAAGTGGGGGCAGGGGAGGGAGCTGCCCAGGTGGGGGCAGGGGAAGGAGCTGCCCAGGTGGGGGCAGGGGAGGGAGCTGCCCAGGTGGGGGCAGGGGAAGGAGCTGCCCAGGTGGGGGCAGTGTATGCTTACGGGCTCTCCCTCTCTCGCTGTCACCTTTGACACCCATTGCTGGATAGAAGCACCAGGCGCTCGATCTGGAAATAATAATAATGATGATAATTATTAACAAACAAAGGTAAATATAACTTTGAAGACTTACTGTACATCAACATGTTAGAATCAGTAGCAAATACCCAGCTGAATATTCACCTTTTAAGGAATACAAATAGAAACAGGAGCAGAGGAAAATAGCCACATAGTGATATAGGTATGTCCCATAATAAACATGCAATGAGTGGAGCAAATGTATGTCTCATCCTAAGATCTGTATATAGGACTTTCTTAAATACACTGTTTATCTGACATCCGGGGTGTGGTTTGAGGATTTTATAAACTCCTATTTTAAGCCTTGAACTTTTTAGCTGATAAACATGTCAGCTAATACATTATTAGGGGAAGAGTGGAGGCGCAGAGCTGCCACCTGCTGGAGGAAAGGATAAGTTTTCCAGTTACAAGCTGATTCCTGTGAAAAAGAGCTGAGATATCAAAACATATTTTTCATAAAAATATTTTGTAAACCACTTCTAGAAATTAAGAGCATTTTATTTCCAGACATATTTTTTATTCTAGCTCGGAAAATAGCACTGTCCGTTTCAGTAATATAGAAGTTTGCAAAATAACTGTCATGTACAAAATAATATAAATGAGTAATGTTTTCACAATACCTGAACTGATGACTGTAGACACACACACACACACACCACGTGACATTACAGTAATATTTCCATTATATATATATAATCCTGAACTGAATTCTGAGGCTATAGGAGCTATAAAATGTAGAAATGTACTAAATAATGTAATATATATATATTTAGTACATTTCTACATTTTATAGCTCCTATAGCCTAAACATAGTTTAATCAGAAAACACAATGAGTACATATCAAATGTAACAAAAATGGGAGTTTAAAAAAATAAAACAAAATATATATATACTGTACAGTATATCATGTCACAGTTATCAGTAACAATTACAGTAGAAAGTACCTAAAGTAGAATACATTTTTTAGTGTAAAAGTATTGTATTGTGGAGCAGACACACACATATCAGGACGACAGGACGACACAGTGAGGGGTTATATGACAGGTGAGCTGCATGTTTTAATCACTGTGTCCCTCACAGCGCAGTAATACTCCCCGGAGTCTGTCACTTCGGCTTCTCCTTTTCTCAGATGGAAAGAATATTCTCTCTGTTCCTGTTAAGCTGTAAATCCCATGTGCTCCTTTTGTCCAAAATTATACAACATCATCTCTGGGGCTTTATTATTATACTGGACATACCAGAAAAGATAAGGGGAGCCAGCACTGGTATAAGTGCAGTTTAATAGCAGAGCTTCCCCTTGGGGGACAGACTGGGAGGTGAGAGGCTGGTGAGCTGTCTGTCCCTGACTCTCCTCTGTAATAATAAGGATAATAAGCAGTTAGAAGTGCGTTATATACCAGATACATTGTAATGAATAGAATAATAAATAAACAGAATAATAATAACATTTTCAGGCTGTACACACCAATTAGGGCAAATAAACCCGGCAGGATAATAATACACGT
Source organism: Ascaphus truei (assembly GCF_040206685.1). Taxonomy (NCBI): domain Eukaryota; kingdom Metazoa; phylum Chordata; class Amphibia; order Anura; family Ascaphidae; genus Ascaphus; species Ascaphus truei. The sequence continues at coordinate 47,339,367 of NC_134495.1, forward strand.
GGAGATCATAATTTCTATGCAGCAGCTCCCTGATCTACCTGCAGTGTCTGATCACTTATACCTCTGAGCTTATAATAAGGATCCTTCCTCTGTATAAAAGGAGGTCAGGTGACTGCAGTGACATGTGCATGTAAAGGGGGCGTGGACGTGTGTGTGTGTGTGTGTGTGTGTGTGTGTGTGTGTCAGTGTGTCAGTGTGTCAGTCTGTCAAGGGGTGACCGATATGCCATATTTCACATTCATTCACACATCCATAGTACCTAATGCTTATTGTTTTGCTATATTTAGTTTGGAAATATTTTTAACACTTATATTTAACTCCAATACATGGAAGTGGTGACTCTATAAGACAAGTAGACTATCATTTCTTAATGTTAACATTGGAGCAAAGTGTTACAGATACAATGAGATGTGACAGGTGAGCTGCATGCTGTAATCCCTGTGTCACTCACAGCGCAGTAATACTCCCCGGAGTCTGTCACTTCGGCTTCTCCTTTACTCAGATGGAAAGAAGATTCTCTCTGTTCCTGTTTAGCTGTAAATCCCAGGTGCTCCTTCTGTCCCAAGCTGTTCCCCAACATCTCCAGAGCTTAATTATTATTATTATTATTATTATTATTATTATTATTATTATTATTATACCAGACATGCCAGTAAGGATAAAGGGAGCCAGAGTAACTATATGTGCAATTCAAGAGCAGAGCTTCCCCTTGCAGGACAGACTGAGAGGAGTGAGGCTGGAGAACTGCCTGCCTGTGACTTCCCACTGCAACACAAAGGCAAGAAGAGAACATTATAATACAGCATAAAATGTTTTAATACACAGGTAGGAAAGCTGAATGTTTCCTGGTGTAATATGAATCACTCACCTGCCAGTGAAATTAAAGCCAGCTGCGCTCGGTGGCGCGGGCAGCCACACGCGAGTTCCCCACCAGCAGGGGAATCCTGCGGAGCCGGTCCCGGTCCCCACTGGCTGCACAGTTGACTACACGCTGTGGCGCGTCAGCCGCTAGGGGATACAAGAGAATGGTGTTCCCTAGCGTTGACGCGTCACGTGGTGTGGCTGTGAACCAATGGGGAGGGGAGGCTTCGGGAGGAGGAGAGGCTTCGGGGAGCGGGGAGGAGTGTGGAGTGAAAGCAGCGTGAGTGCGTGTCTGTGTGTATGTCTGTCTGTGTGTGTGTCTGAGTGCCTGCCTCTGTCTGTGTGTGTGTGTGTGTATGAGTGCCTGCGTGTGTGTGTCTGAGTGCGTGCATGCCTGTTTGTGTGTGTGTGTGTATGAGTGCCTGCGTGCGTGCGTGCTTGTCAGTATGTGTGTGTGTGTATGTGTGTGCCTGAGTGCGTGAGTGCCTGCCTCTGTGTGTGTGTGTTGCTTTACTTACCCGAGCCATGGAGGGAGGGGGGGGAGAGTAGCGGGTCCCTCCGCTCAAGCCACGCCCCCCCTCCCGGTCAAACCTCCCACTCCCGCCCACCTCCCGCTCCGGCTCCCGCTCCCTACAGACCGCATATCGCGGTCTGTGTCTGTCAGCGCCCCGCCTGTATGCAGCACGGGAGCGCTAACTCTGGGAGCGGGGCCTTTGCCTTAGATTAACCAGTTATAATATATTTCAAACCTTAGTATGTCAAGAGGTCACGTGACCCTGTCTTCAACTCATCGTCACTGGAGCTTCCCTGTGCTGAGATCACATCACGTGACATGTAGAGGAGTCTTAAGGCTTGAAAATAGTTTGTAAGATACATGAACAGTTTAATGTATTTTAAATAAAATATATCACACAGGAAGAAGTGTCTTGTGGCCAAACAGTAAAGTATTTGCTTTGTTTAGCAGACCAGGCAGAGGGAAGTTCCAGTTCTGGAAAGAGAACGTGTGCATGTTCCTCCAGCTAATGAACTATGTGCAGGATGGATAACATGGGCTTTCCCAGGACTTTCACTTTCACACATTATTTCACTCAATGCTTGACAAAGAGCTGGATTTCTATGGTACTACAGGGAGACGAGACAAACGTTTCCACTTGTTAGCACCGTTGTTTATGATGCCATCATGTGGAGACTATTGGTATTACATACATGTGCACATCCAGTGAAACTTATAAATGGTACAGTGCCTAAATATATATGTATAGATATCTTTTGAATAAAATGGTCTTTTAGTTTAACATTTTGGCCAAAGTGTTGTAAGCCCTTGAGCAACTACACGGCAGACCACATCTCAAGGGTACCTAACACTAATATAAATTCTTAATATAAATTCTTAATATAAATTCTTATGTTCCCAGAATCAAAGGGCTACAAGCAGAAAGTTCCTGTAACTTACTCTCATAACATGAAGCTACCTAAAAGAGGAAAGGATGTTATGTTCCCTGAAGTTAAAGCGTTTTGTCAAAGCTAATTATATGCAAAAACAGCGTCCATTCTACGTCTCATTAGCATAGGAATATCCCGGTATGGTAGCATAACATTGCATTATATTCAACAACATAACATTAAGTGTATCTGCGTCTTACTCTGACATTTCTCATTAACTCAAGTTCGGAAAGAAAGGAGAGGGAAATAATGCTGGAAATCATTCTATATGAGTGAAGTCAAACCTAGCCGCTAGTTAAATGGGTTTATGCATTTGTGGATTTATGATAAAAGCCTTATTTCATGGTGTGGGTGTAAGTAATGCCAAGTTTAGGTAATACCTAACTAATTTAAGATTGAGTCCCCGTGGTCACCTCAATGAACGTTTCTGGATATACAATGTTATAATGCACCATTTGCATATCATTTGCATATCATTTGCATACCGTTTGCATGCCATAATCACTAACGGCCATTGTAGTTAATGCAATGTTCTTTACAAGAGAGAACATGGCTGAACGTTTAGTTATTGTCTATTGAAGATACACCGTTACTCTTAACAAAGTTTAACGGATCTGGTCCATAGTCAATGCAGGTAATTGTCAGTGAAGAGGTTAAATATTCTTCTTCACATTAAACTGTGTAGTGCCTGTTTTATGCAGTCACAGCCACAGGAAGGACACTGGGAATGATACAATTACCTTGGCCTAAATACCAATAAAAAATAATCTTTTCATGTGGCGCGGGGTCCCCCATCCTTACCTCCGTTGTGAGGGGAACTGCTCCGCTCCTCCGGCAGCCTGAATGTAAGTGGCGGTGGCCATTTTGGAAATCACAGAACTACAATTCCCAGAAGCCTCGGGAGATAGTTGCAGTGGCCATCTTGGAATGGCTCTGCATGTAATGAAGCGGGACTACAAGTCCCAGAATCCTCAATGAGGGGGGGGGTAGGACCACTTACCCGGATAATTCCAGTGCTTGTCTCAGTTTCTAGCGGAGTTTCCCGCACGGCGGCCACATCATCAGATAAGCGTAATGGCGCTTATCATTGAAAGCGCCCGCGGCAAGGAAACCCTAAAAAAAAAGCCGCGCACGCCGCGTTTTAAAATTCCCGTGTTGCGGCCGCGTTAGGATAAAGGCGGCCGCCACTGTATATTAAGGGAAGGAAGATCAAGAAGACATTAGAAGACAGAAAATAATGAAAGACATGCTGGAGGGGGAGAGGAAAGAGACATGCTAGGGTGGGGAGAGGAGCAAGATGCTGGGGGGAGAGGAGAGAGACATACTGGGAGGCAGGAGAGGAGAGATACATGCTGGGAGGGGGGAAAGAGGAAAGTGAAAGACATGATGAGGTGGAGAGAAGAGAGAGACAGGTTGAGGGGGAGGAAAGAATAGAAAGACCTGAGGAGAGAAAGAAGAGAAATACGATAGCTTTACATAAAGGGAGTGAGAGAGAAAGATGTGAGGGGGGGGGGAAGGGAAGAAGAGATATGATGGGCAAAGTAGAATGAATTTGATTATGTCGGAACATTTATATTTGCCCCATTCTTCAAGTTTGTCCTGGGCCCCAAAAATTCTGTTGGTGGCCCTACACACCTATTAGGAAAGCACAGCAGAGAATTAATATTAAGATAAAAGCCATGATTCTATGACCCTTCCTTCTTCAAACTGGTCTAGGACCTTTGGTCATGCCACAGCCGGTGGTCTGCTACCACTACCACCTACCGCTGAGCAGGTTGCTGCTGTACAATTTGCCACTCCGAAAATGTACTTCGGCCACCCATGGCTCCTAGGTCCGTGGCCGCCACTCCGAGTCCCGTGACCACCGCTCCGACATGCCATCTTTAAATGTCCCATAGAACACGTCAAAATGCCATCAGAGCAGCGGCATAGCCGCACCCAACGTTAGAGAGGCAGCCACAGGATTGGAAGTGGCAGGGAGGTCATTTTTGGAGTGGCGGATTGTACAGGGGCAACCGGCTTTGTGGTTAGTTGTAGTGGCATTTGGCTACAACTTGAATGTCTCTCTGTATCTCAAGCTTGGGGCGTTTATGTAATGATGCTGCTGATGACTATCTCTGAATCTCCCTCATCCCACTTCCTGAGGAACATGTGTGACCACTGACTACATCAATAAGAAGAGCACCCTCTCTGTGTTACTCACTACCAAATTAAGTGGGGGGAAGTGTCTTACATTGTTAAATAGTTACATAGTAGATGAGGTTGAAAAAAGACGTATGTCCATCAAGTTCAACCTATGCTAAATTTAAACGACAGATACTTTATCCAATATCCGTACTTACAGTATATTGATCCAGATGAAGGCAAACAAAAAACCCTAGTGACATATCACCGATAGGAAATACATTGGTAATCAGATTACTCCCTGGATCAACATCCTTCCCATGTTTACTTATTTGGTATATCCCTGTATACCTTTCCTTTCTAAAAAGATGTCCAACCTTTTTTTGAACACATCCATTGTATCTGCCATCACAGTCTCCATGGGTAATGAATTCCACATTTTAACTGCCCTTACTGTAAAGAACCCTTTCTTTTGTTGCTGGAGAAATCTCCTTTCCTCCAACCTTAAGTGATGACCCCAAGTCTTTTGTACTGCCCTTGGGATGAATAAATATTTTGAAAGCTCCTTGTATTGTCGCCGTATATGTTTGTATATAGTTTTCATCTCCCCTCTTAGACACCTCTTTTCTAATGTAAATAAATCTAATTTAGCTTGTCTCTCCTCATAAGTTAGATCGTCCAACCCCTTTTTTTAAATTTGGCGGGTTGTCATTTGAGAGGGGGTTTGGCCCGGTATTAAAGGGGTTACACCCCATTTGGTCACCCCCGGCTCTCACTTGGGAAGCAAGGGGTTAACTGGACTGTGGTCCAGTAAGGTGTTTTACCCTGCTTCAGAAACCAACTATATATTCCCCTGTAAATGTGTATTGTTCCCATTCCAGTGTTTGCACCAACACATACACTGGGATTGGTGCGGGAGGGAAAGGGTTAATGTTAATTCAGTGTTTATAGCCCTTTGTTCCATTTTCCCACCTTTTCAGGCTCCATTTTGCAGCCTCTCACAGGTCACCATTGCAGCTCCATGCATTCCAATGGCGGATCTGGCAGTTTGGGCCCGTTTCCATAGAAGACCAGCGGGTGGTGCCCGAGAGGAGGAGCGGCGGTTTCCAATTGTAAGTCAATGGAGCCATCCATTTCAATGGGGATTCCTCGACGCCGACCTCCAGGAACGGGTTGGCAGCCATCCAAACCGCAGACCGCAGAAGCGGATACAATGTCTTTAAAAAGAGCTTTTAACACTACTAGTTCAAGGTCAACTACAATTGGCGTGGGAACATTAGGTTCTAGGGCACCCAAAAATAAAATTATTTTTGCCCCTAGCTCCTAGGAACCCCCACACATGACCACCACCGGGTCCGAGAATGAGAGACAACCCTAAAGGGTCGAGCTCAGCAGGAGGGTCTCGCCATTGACTCTAATGGCGGAGCGGAGGTCCCATTGAATCCAATGGCGGCGCTCGCCCATGCATTGCCTATGGCGGCACCGGCCATTGATTCCAATGGGGAAAAACCGCGTGGCGTTAAAACGGCTAAGGCCGAAAGGGCTCGTATTTGGGTCGCATGTAGTCACTGTTCCGGCATGACTGCCCTCTCCGAACAACCAGATGGAGTATGAGCAACAGTAAAGAATTGTGGTTTTCCTATAGGCTTCAATGGCGGAGTTGCTCCATTGAAAGTCTATAGCGGCGAAGCCCATAGACTTCAATGGCGGAGTTGCTCCATTGAAAGCCTATAGTGGCGGAGCCCGTTGATTCAATGGGAAAGAGTGAAAAGCAGAGATTCATTTTAGAACGGAGAATCCTGCATTAAAGTAATAAGAATTGTAACTTGTTTTTTGGTATCTCCGGTTCTGGGGGTCGCAGAGAGCTGAAACTTGGCCACCATGGAGAGTCACCTCCGGCATGAGGGACTGGCCCGTTTCAGCCCACTGGGCACAGCAGAACGGATTATTTTAATATGTGAAGGTATTAAAGTATGAATTGTATTTTGGGTCTCGTATGAAAACTCAGAGCCCATATGTTATGTTAATGGTCAGAGAGGGAGACAAGTGGTCTATCATAAACTCCTGATCAAAGACTCCCCCACCCTGCTTGTGTATGTGAACACAAAGGAATGCAGGACATGGGTACTTGATATTAAGTGTTGTACTTCACACCTTGGACAAAGGGTATCCTGGCAAAGCCAGACTTTAAGACGCCAAGCTTGTGGGCGGGGGTCTAGGGAAATAAGCCCCTGATTAGAATATTACCCACCCCGTGGGCAGGTATTAAGGTGCCCCTCAGGTGAGGTGGCAAGGAGAGATTGGGTGCAGGTAATTGTTCTCCAATGGCCTGCACTCAATAATAAAGTGTAGGACTGGAATTGCATATAAACCAGTTTCAATCCTATACTCAGCTGTCTTCGTGTCTTTTCGTGATGTCTACATCTGAACCTGTATTGTGGAAGGAATTGCCAATCCTGTATACTGATGGTTTCCTTGTCCAAACCCCTTAAGTAAGTGTCTATATTTTGCCTGTTATTTGTATATCATGTGTTCACCTTCTTTAAGGAATAAACTATATTTATTATATCTAAGCCGTGTTCAATTCAACCCAGAGATATTTTGGTGTGTATTATTATAACCTATCACTAGCTACCGTGACAGGGGTCTTCTCTGCTCTCTCTATCTCTGTTATATAACAGTGTTATCTGTTTAACATTCAAAGAGTTGTATTAAAGTGAGTGAGCCGGAACTCTATACACAACAAAAACATTGATGCAGGGGAGCCTGGTGTCAACTCTTTTTGTGTACTATATATCCCTGTGAATCAGACCCCAAAAATAGATTGTAAGCTCTGCGGGGCAGGGACTAATTTTATCTTTAAAATTCTATGTCCTGTGTGGCATACACTGTCTGCGCTATATAAGAAGAAAATATATTTTTATTAAGTAAGGGAAAACTTTGAATACTGTTATTATTATCGTAATTACTATTATTAAGTTTATGTTTAACATCTTCACCTGTCAGTTTCTATTTCTTAAACTAGGAGCACACCTCATAAAACTACAGAAAGCTTAATCAACTAGGCAGGCTCCATGTTTTTTCCCTTGGGTATTGGCACCACCATGTGGTAGATATGTGCCAATACATCAATGTGTTAATTTTTTTTAGTTAAATGCAATTTTAACTTAATAAAATAATGATTTAACAGCATATGATGAAATGTAACATAGCAGGAGAATCTTTCAATCGTTATAACTGCAAGAGACATTAATTCCTAAGATTAAACTGGTTTTGTTATCGAAAGATTTACTCAAAAATTAAAAACAAGGGAACATCTACATCATTTTAGCTTATTACCATTGTTACCGTTGTGGATTGTTTGCCTCAAGTTTTTCAGTCTGGGTGCTACTTTAAATGAACACGAAATACTAACACTAAAAGCAATATGTAAAAATTTCAGCACATGGGATACTGTTTCATACCGCAGCCATCTCCTGGATGGGAACATATATTTTCTGGACATGTATGTGTCATTAGAACCTGTAACTACATATTCCAACTCCTACACAACTGCTCCTGTGTTACATTTATCTTCTGTCGCCTTAGAGACACTGTAGGGTTTCTTATAGACAAGTTGTGTATGAGGTTTTGGATCAGGCTTCCTGTGTGTTTGTGTCACTGTGTCTCTCACTGCACAGTAGTAAACAGCTGAGTCTTTCATATGAGCTGGTTCTATATGAAGGGAGGTCCGCTTGTGTTTCAGGTCTATTGTCATCCGGAACCTGGCTATAGGTTCAGCTGACGTGGAACCAGAGATCACTAATATGGGCGACTCCCCCGAGATAATCTGATACCAAGCCATATAATAGGAATTAGCAATGCTGTGATTGCAAGGGATTCCAGTCCCGTCTCCAGCTGCCACGTGGATCTCTCTGGGTTGATCTACTTGACTGATTACTGCATCTGTAAGGAAAGAACAGACACGCTTATAAAGAACACAATGCTTCCTATAGACACCTGTACAAATCCACACGAATAAAGATTACCTGCCTGAAAAGTGCACGTTCAGTCAATGTTTTTTTTTAATTCTGAGAATAAATAATATATGAAGGGCCACAAAAAAATAAAATATTAGTTGAGGTATACACACCAACTTAGATATAAAATGTATGATTTTAATGCTTAAAGGTCGTACTTTAGATCCCATTTACAGTATAATGTCTTACCTATGTAGAGATGAATGCTCCACAGAATCCAAAGGAAAATGTTGCATCTTTCAGTTGACATGTCTGGTGGAAACTAAAAGGTTCAGCAATGGGGCCATATGTGAAACACAATGAAGGGAAACACAGCCTCCCAGTATAAGAGAGGCTTCCTATCTGAGAGGGGGTATAGGGCGGAGCCTGGGACGAAAAGAGAGAATAAATGACTGATCTCAAGAAAACTCTCCTCACTGTCACTGAAGAGACATAGGGGCCTATACTGTAAATGGCGGTAATGGCCTTTAGGCAGGCTTTGAACTCGCCATGTTTTTGCTGAGCTGCTGTCACGGTATGCAGAAAGGCCAGAATATCTGTGAGAGCAGCCTGAGCAAACATGGCGAGTTGCCGACGGTGAGATGACCTGCCCTGGTGAGAAGGGCTCCCCCGCCGAGATCCGCCTGCTGCAGCAGCGAAATCCACCTCTGTCAGCGAGAATGTTGGCATATAAAAAATATTTTTAGATTTCAATTTTATTAATAATGTAGATGTGCAGGGGGCCTCCGGAGTTGAACCGTGTTGGTTTCAGGTCCAGGGACCCCCTACTTTCCAAGATACAGGCCCCGTTATGGGGTGGCGGTATCTCCTATGCATGGAAATGTCCCGATCATGTGACGCGGGAATCCAATGCATAGGAAATACCGCCACCCCATAACGGGGCCTGTATCTCGGGAAGCAGGGGGTCCCCGGACCTAAAACCAATGTGGTTCTGCTCCAGGGACCCCCTGTACATCTACCCTATTAATAACATTTAAATATAAAAATATTTCATAAATACACCACCCACCCCCGTGCCCCCATAATGTAAAACCATGATGTATTTTTTAACATACAGAATTCATACCCCAGGCCTACAGTAGAACCCAGAGGGCCCGACGTGTGTCCGCAGGCCCCACAGTGCACCAGAGGGGGGTCCCACAGGGTCTGGGGGACTCAGGGTGGTCCCCGCTAGGCGCCGTGGGACTCCAGGTGGTCCCCGTGCGTCACTGTTGGCTCGAAAGGTGCACTGTGGGGCCTGTGGACACCTGTCGGGCCCACCGGGGACTACCGTAGGTCTGGGGTATGAATCCTGTATTTAAAAAAAATATATCATGGTTTTACATTATGGGGGGCACGGGGGTGGTGGTATATTGTTGTTTATTAAATATTGTAATGTTTATTGGAAAGTGGGGGGGAAGTGGGTATTGGGGGGAAGTGGGTAGTGGGGCTGTAGTGTGTTTTTTTTGTATTGTGGGTAGTGGGGGTGGGGGAAGGAGGTATTAGCCCCAAGGATAGATGTTTAGGCCTTGCGGGTGGGTAGCTGGAGGGTTAACCCCTTCATTACTGTAGCAGTATTAACCACTATGGTAATGAAGGGGTTAAGTCCACCCACAACCCCCCTCCCCCCCAAAGGCCCAAACGCCCACTTTAGGGCCAAATACCCCCTTCAACCACCCCGCTACCCACAATAAGCCTGGAATGGGTGGTTAATCCCTTTAGCGGTTAGACACTAAGGTAATGAAGTGGCTGTAAATGCATTTTTCCTGCCTCGGATGCATGCCGGGGGCTCTGGTGCTGGTATTAATGGGTATCAGCTCCGGAGACCCCGGCATCAATCCGATGCAGGAAAAGGGCCTGATTTTTTCTATGTCCCGTCTCGCTGCTCAACCCCAGATTCTTGCTTTTTGCCAACTTTTTGTGGCGGGGCGATTTTGAGAAAAATTCTCCATTCTAGAGCGGCGATCAGCGCCGAGATGCTGTTCAGGGCGACTAGAATACAGAGAGTTTGAAAAGCTGGCGATGAGTGGCCAGATAGGGCTTATCGCCAAGCTCAGATTTTTTTTGCGCCAAATAAACCCAGAGATTTGCTTATCTCGCCAGCTTAACGGGGTTTCCTGAATCACAGTAGGCATATTTGCCAAAAAACTGGCGAGATAGGCCTTATTGCCGTTTACTGCATGAGGCGCAGAGTGAGGGCTAGCGACCGCGTGAGTCCGCCCATATCCGTTTCCTGAATTTGTGCTGTTTTTACCACCAAAATCTGTTTTGCCGTGTAGAATCCAGAAACTGATTTGGGTTTAATCTGCGTGGATTCATCAAAAACCATGACTGGATTCAATCCATTGACAGATTTGTAGACCCAATCCGCTGATTCACCAATCAGTTCTTGTATTCTTAAAATTCCGCCAACGGATCGCTGAGTCTGCAGATTTAGTTCTACAAATCCGTCAATGGATTGAAGAATCCGCGGAATATATTGGCAAGAATAATCAAAATCTGCAAAATGGGAATTGCCCTTTTGTAATTGATCTGTGGACCAATGGAACTGGCAGATTAGCTGCGGATCCAAAATTCACCCGAATAAATTGCCCATCTCTAGTGAGGACATCTCCATATGAGAACTCTTAAATTATTCATTATTTATTTTTAAAATGTAGTTATCAATTAACAACTAAATAAATGTTCGGATTAAAATTATTGGAAAAAGCAGCTAAATTTGGTCTGAAGCCAATATTTTGAAACTCCAAAATATAATTAAAATTTACTGGGGTTTTTGACAATTCAGAACAAGCCTGGGGTCAATTTCAATAGGACATACATGAGAACACGTAGATGCAAATAATAGAATTGTTCATTCAGCTTTAGACCACATGTGTGTTGCAAATGAATTGATGAATGGAAGAATTGAGACCTTACTAGACATTTACAAAATATAGGAATATTCTGCGGAACCTCGAATGTTAGATTATTTACCACTGGGCACTTAATATTGTTTGTGTTAATACATTGAATAGTATTATATTTAGATGTTGGGTGTAACTATTGTAGTGCTGTGATAGTGGATTTCTCACCTGTAAAATAGAAGATTAATATGATAACATCCAATGGACCACACTACAGATAGTGTTACATTGGCTTTTGGCAACAATACAGCGCTTATAGGGTTTCAGGTTGGACTGGGGGTTGTCTGGATAGTGGTGTGAACAAATGTCACACGTGTACAATAAAATCCCACAGTTTGTAACGTGGAAGGTATTGTGACATGTTTCCTGCTGGCTCCTCTCACTGTGTCACTCACAGCACAGTAATATGTCCCAGCGTGTGGGGTCTGCACATCACGGATGATAAGAGTGGTGGACAGCTTGTCTTTGTTGAAAGTCATACTGAAAGGTCCAGTGTCCTCAGCGAAGTTGTAACCAGATATAACATGCTCAGGTCCCAGATCAGTGCGGGTTTGGTACCAGAACATTCTGTTATATGCGCTAATATTGTGTGTACATGAGATCTCTGCCTGCTGCCCTTGGAGAAATGTGACTTCTGCCGTTTGGTTCACTTGATAATTACTTTCTGCATCTGTGGAAACACAAGCACAAAGCAATCTGAGAAGGTACATTTCAGGGCTAGTGTAACTGTCTCATTCTGTTTATCACATCACTGGAAAGTATTTCACACACAAGATCATTTTCATTTTCCTGTCAGAATATTGGCCAATATCTGAATCATTACATACATCTCTCATTAACCCAGATTCATATATAATAAATAATTTATTTATTCCAAATGTATTCTATTCAGTGCATTGAATTTTGTAAAAAAAAGTTCCCCATGCCTCTCTGACATTGAAAAGTTAAAGTGATAAAAACTTACATAGGAACAAGGTTGTAAGAACAGTAATGAAAATCATTGTCTCCGGTGAGGCTGCTGAAGAAACAGCAGAGATGAAAGTCATTAAATAAGTGATCCAAGATCAGCTGTGCGCTTTAAAGAGCCGCCAGGAAATTATGACAATGACATACATAATGTCACTGCTTTAAAGCGCCCTGCTGGCAGAGAGCGGAATTGCAGAACAAGATGTAATGATGTGATACGTTTCTATTGAAATAACTCGATTTCAAACAATCCTTTAATTGTCTCAGAACCTGTTTTTTTTTTGCAGTGAAATCAGTATTAAAAACGGTTTAAGTGACGTTAAGACTGTGCAAAAATATCTCCTAATATGATATAAGTTACTACAGTTCTACTTTACTGTATCACAGGCACTGGAAATTACATGGAAATCTCAATGTATCTCCCACCAACATGTATATTAATATATAAGAATTACTCCTCAATATACCAGAGAAGAGTCCAACTCATAAACCAACAACGCATATAAAGCCCATTTGGCTTGTGTCTGTGTTTGGGTGATTCCAGTTGTTGGTGGACTTGTAAAACATTACAAAGGGTACTTTTATATATTGATAACTTTTAAATAGACTACAAGAAACGTGGGCTCCCTGCTCCGAATGACTTATAATAAACATGTTTAATGAATACAGTATTAAAATAATGAAACATTCCCTATGCGCTTTATTTCCTTTCCATGCACATGTTTATTATAATTATTATTCTGCCTGTTGCACTCCCACGGAGCTCGAAGCTGGTGCTGCTCTTGTAGAATGTTTGTGTATCAACCTCAGCACATCGGTTACAGCAAAGGCCTCAGTGGCCGTAATACACAGAGAAATCAGCCACTTTACCGCTGACTATCTCCAGTGGGAAGAACTTGTCTGACTTGTGAACAGCTCAGAACCCGCCCTGAATCTCCAGGCCCAGGTCTTCCCTTTGGGAATATTCAGGGAGAAGGATCCACAGGGGCAGGGTGACCTTCTGAAAGTACCACCATATGGTGTAAGAGGTTGTGTAATATCTGTACGATAAAGTGACACTCCGCCTTTCATGGACCTGTAGTATCTGCTGATCAACAACATCACCAACACCTACTTCTAATAAGAAAGAGAGAGGCATAGAGAACTGGGCAAATTAAACTACTTTGAGGGAGAACGCATATAAGGTAATGATGAGGTGGTACCTCACCCCTCTAAAATTGTCCAAATTTCTGGCTAGTTACTCCCCATTGTGCCCAAGACAATGTGGACAGCAAGCAGACTTGTTGCACATGCTGTGGTCACGCCCTCGAATCGTCCCGGTCTGGGAATCAATTAAAGATTGGCCGAACAGGATCCTAGACACACACATCCCATTAGACCCGTGGTTGTTCCTTCTTAGTAGGCCACACCCGGGCATCTCCAGAAAAGATAATAAATTGGTGGCGCATTTTGCGACGGCGGTAAGGGGGGAGATCGCAGCACGTTGGAAACAAAATGAGATTCCCCTGATTGCGAAAATTCGGAATAGAATTTGGACAGTTTGCCACATGGAGTGTGTCAATGACACTGCCGCATATTTTCTAAAAGTCTGAACGCCATGGTTAGCCCAGACAGACATACCGGGGGTTGAAAGGTCGACGATATGGCGCTAATAAAGACAAGTGCTTTCTCCCTTGATGACATGGTGACAAGACAAGCAGATGGGACAGGATAGGGACAGAGACAGGCTAAGGGCTCTTTGAGCAGTGACCCCCTGACCAGGAATGAATTGGCCCTATGGAATTGGCAAGAGAGAAACTTATCGCGGGGTCTTCCCACCAGGACTGGAGCGCAAGAGAATACACAGCATCTACCAAGCTGCCATAATTGGGGCTATTTAACCCCCTAAACTAGCCCCAGAGCCTCCAGACCTGCCAGGCAAAAGGACTGCCGGCTACTTAACCAAGCAGTGATGAAGCAAAACATCCATCCTTTCTACACTCACCGGCATAATCACCGGGGTTCCCCAAAATGCTGCCTTTCAGTTTCAAACAATCCTTGAGTTAGTGCAACACAGCAACTATATTGCATCCTGATATTACTAAGGTAACATTATCTATTGTTACAGTTTGTAGCTCAAACTTCTTGGAATAATGGCAGCAAATTATCACAAACACAAAAGTGTTGAAAATATCTTGAAACGATGTAATAAGTATTATCTAATATTACAGAACTTGTTTATTTAAAAAAAAAAACACACGCACTTGTAGGATATAGTATGAACTGCTCCATTAAGAGTAGTGTGAGTAGGGTTCTACTTTGTACTGTATCTCCTACTGATACATTCTGTTTCACCACCTTATTGATAAAGGAGGGACTTGTGCACTAACAGAAGGTATCACACATATTAAGTAGACCTACTTTCCGGAGAGGTTCCCAGTATGGAAGCACAAATTAAAGCTGCCCTGATGTGAGTGTGGGAATGTGCCATGGTATTAACCTGCCCTGTGTGGGTGCAAATGAGGAGTGCAGTGAGTGACGGTAAAGAGCCCAAGATGAATATCTGGTTAATGCTGTAACCCTCACACTGTTACCCTGCTCTGGGAATGATTGTGTGCATTTTTTGGAAAACACGACATAAAGTCAAGGTTAAGGGAGTGCAGATGTGATTTTTATTGCATAGGGTGACTTGATTATGCTCACGTTCTGACTACAGTAGAGGCAACTCTTATTCGAACAAAAACCAGTGGCAATTCCCCAAAAAAACAAGGAAACACCCAGGTACATTCTGAATACATGCCTTAAACTTTCCTGAAACTAGCCCCAGCATTTCTGCATTGATTAATGGCCTATCAGATTAACAGCGGGGGTCCCTGGCAGTCCCATTCAAACTGAATGGGACTGCCAGGGATCCCTGCTGTGTTAATCCTATGGGTCCTTAGTCAATGCAAAAATGCCTTAAACGTGCCTCAAACTAGCCCAGAACATACCCAGCACATACCCAGCACACACCCAGCACACACCCAGCACATACCCAGCACACACCCAGCACACACCCAGCACACACCCAACACACACCCAGCACATACCCAGCACACACCCAGCACACACCCAGCACACACCCAGCACACACCCAGCACATACCCAGCACACACCCAGCACGCACATACCCAGCACATACCCAGCACACACCCAGCACACACCCAGCACATACCCAGCACACACCCAGCACGCACATACCCAGCACATACCCAGCACACACCCAGCACGCACATACCCAGCACACACCCAGCACATACCCAGCACACACCCAGCACATACCCAGCACATACCCAGAATGTAACCAGCTAGTTTACGGCAAATGTTAGAATAAACGTTGCCTCTACTGTAGCATTGCGGGACAACAAGACAATACTGCCACCTAGTGACCACTTCTTGATTAGCATAAATAACAATTTCAAATCTTAAAAAGAGAGACTTGTAGTGTGGAAAAAAAATGAATATTTAAATGAATAATTAAACATGTCACTGCAGAAACGCCTTCCCAAAGGAAAGCTATAGAGGCCCCACAAACAGATGCTATGAGATGTAATGATGCTATGAGTAATGCTTTGCCCAGGCACCTTCATAGCAATTTTCTGCTACCCATCACACATGTATGACGTCATTCTAAGAAAGGGCACAGGCACGTGGTATTACCTCCTTATACCAGGTTATTTCTACTCATCAGTCAGTAAATTGCCATCCCCTCCATATAACAGGCTTCTTAACAGAGAGCGCCATAAATATGTAGTTATTATAGGAATCTAGTGGGGAATAAGATCTGGAAAAAGGTCAGATTAATTGTATTAAACACACATGAAAGATACAGACAGTATGTGTCATGTTATTCATCTTGGTTATTGGATCCTATGGAAGGTAAAACTCCAGGAAAGTATAGGGTTAAAACATGTATTTATTTTAATAAATAACCTGTAATTGAGTTGAATCAAACATGTAGAAAAGGTTTGTGGGAATATTTAATTACTGGGAAAATGGATTCACCCAGTACTAGACACTTCTGATAATACATTATTATTTTTTCAGAGGGAATTTTTAAATAAAAAATATATCTATTTCTATGTAGTAAATTAATAGCTGCAATAGGATGAATATCTACTCTCATATCAGGATAAATCATTGTGACAATAAATCCCTGTCTCAGGAAGATTGCATTCTTATGTTCTGTATCATTGAGTTACAAAGAGAAAGAGACTTCCCAATCATGAACCAGCAGGAGAGGAAGCATCTCCCCCTAATAAATACTTAGCTTCAGAGATTGCAGTTCACACAATGTATTTGTTACTTTTATTTCTGGGGTCGATGCACTGAGACAAAGTTGCCACCTGGTGGCGCTGTATAAGCATAGTGTAAAGTCTGCCAGATAACAGTGAGAAGGAAGTTATTGTACATCTGCCTTATGCTCTCCTCCCAGTGTGGGACTCACAGCGCAGTAATATGTCCCAGAGTCAGAGGTCCTCAGCCTGGTGATGTTCAGAGGGAATTGCTTGTTCTTGGTGTCGTGGTTATGAATGAAGCGATCCTTGAGTTCCTCCTCCAGGTCCTTGTTCTTGGTGGTATCTCTCAGGAGAAGGTGAAGTGTCTGCCCCGGTTTCTGCACATACCAGAACATGTTATATGCTGTTACATCGTAACTGCAGCTCAGTGTCGCCTCCATCCCTTCCCTGGCAGTAACTTCTGAGGGTGATTGAGTCACTTGATCCCCTGAGGCAGAGCCTGAAAAGGAAAAACAGCAGGAGATTAGGATGCCCCCAGTCACACACAGTGCATCTCCTACCCATCCTAATGATCTCAGAGAGCAGACATGAAACCCGCCCAGGACTGGAAAGAGAGACACACATTGGCTCAGGCTTACTGCAGGTGGATGGACGTGTCCTGTAACTCCAGGACAATATGTCCTTGTTAAGAGCTGAAAGTTTGCAGTTGTACAGTGGGAGAGCTCAACTGGATTAAATATTCTTCATTAACTCCAAAGTGAGAATGACTTACTGATAAAGGCAGCTACCAGGGAAAGACACATTACATTGACGTTGTGCATGTTTGCTGCTGAAATTCGTCCTGTTACTAAAGTACTAACTACAGAGTAAGGATTATAATGCACAACTGGTGCATATTACAGGCACAGGCAGTGACATGGGGGGGAGGGGGGTTTCTGTCAATCAACTTTTTGAAAATATACCACGTGACATGGTTTTTGACTCCCTCCCTCCTCGCCTGTACAAACCCAGAGCTCCTGTCTGTGAACGTCAAATTATTCTCATCAATGTCTTATTAGTTTGTGAGATCTTTGGTGACAGGGATCCCAGTCTCTGGAGCTTTAACATATATGTTTTGTGCACTTTTTCCAGTTCTTGTGCTTCTTAATGAGATGTTAATAAAGAATAATGGGATTGCAGTCATTGCTGTTGCTTCTTAATGTTACAGCTGCACTAACCATCTCATCCCCTGTGCCTATGTGTTACCTTACCCTTACTTATAGACTGTAAGCTCCTTGGGGCAGGTTCTATTCTAACACACACATTGCCGGGTGGCTATCCTATCTCTTGTATCTCTATCCTATATTGTATCACTAACAATCCATGACATGCCTGTAAATTGAATGTATCACCACTATTCATTTTAATGCAACACATTGATAAACTCCTCCAATCCTGATGGATATGATATCACCTACTTTCCTCTTCGCCACATCGCCACGGCAACGCAGCATCAAATGACACCGCGGGTCATGTGACGTGCGCATCACAATTGCAACGCACGCCAAATGAAGCCGCGGGGTCACGTGATATCACCTGCACGTCATTTGACGCTGGATATTAGTTAAGGTGGGAGGGCGCGAGCATAGGGGCTGTCAGGCAGTGGGGGCGCAGCACATAAAGTGTGACCCAAAATGTCAAAACAGCTGTCTGTGGGTTTACTGGCATTGCATCTGATCCCAGGCTGTGTTTAAAAGCTGTGTTAAAACAGTGAGCATTGGCGTAAGTGCTCCATGTAATAATGGATTTAAGGCAAAAGGTGGCAGTGTGTGCTCATTTGCATGTCATTTCCTAGGATCCCTTGCTGCAGTGGAAGCATTTATGCTAGGTGATAATGGTGAAAAGCAGGGTTGCAAACCTGTCTAAGACATGTTAATGTGCTTAAAAGTAATATTTTTATTTGCTATATATATATATATATATAAAACACACAAAAAAGAACTAAGACAATCCCCTGACAAGCACTCTAAAATATACCACAAATATAATTAAATTAAATTAAACTGATGTGTAAAGAACTGGATGCTCCTCAAGTGCAGAAATTGAACAAGATTTTATTTAGAACAGCAACAAACGTGAACTTGTTTAAAAAACATAAACACACAAATGGCAGCTTCTAAAGAATATGAAACAGGCACTGACTCTGACTCCTAAAAAAATATATTTTATATACCAAAATTAACTAGTAATCAAATAACTAGAATGTGTCCAAATTATAATATTACACAAGTCTAAGTTAATGAAAAGACACCCTTAAAGCAAAAACCCCTAGCTACACTAAAATAGTTAAAGCTACAGGCATTGGAAAAATATAGCATGTAATAAACCTTTACACACAAAGGTGTGCATAGGACAAAAAACAAATTATACCAAGGGAAAAGCACAGGGGAGAAAAAAAGGGGATGTTATCAAAACTCATACCCTGGCCAGCAAATACCAAAAAATATATATATAATTATAAGGGTCAAAAAAATACAGCATGGAAAAAGTGTGTAAAGTCTCTGGGGTCCAGGCACAAAGGTAGACAGGATGCAAAAGTATATATCAAGATATATTAAGGTGCCGACATCCTTAAATTAGCCAAACACACAGGAGCATATGTATCGCAGGAAAACCTGACTCCTAGCCGGAGAGAAAATATTATTATACTCAGCCGCCGTGTCGTAACAGAGGGGTCAGTTCCCGGTTCTTTCAGCTCCTCTGTGTGTTGGTATTAAAGGGTATAAATGTCCACAGAGACTGCATCATGCAGTGAGAGTCCTGCTTGTAAATAATAACGTGAAAGAAGCCGCCAAAAGGAAAGCACTCTACGCGTTTCGCCCGTGGGTGGGCTTCATCCCGGAGTGATACAGACAAGTGGAGGTGAGCTAGTCTTTATACAAATTTCTAAATTGCCAGAGCTGCGGTCCGTTCCTCAAAGCCAATCACAGGCGCCTGGATGGATAGATGACGTCACCCGCACCGGTGTCTGTGATGAATTATTTGCTTCCAACACACCAAGGAGGAAAAATCCCAGCTGTAGAATTTACTCCTGATCCACATACAAATGCGTATGTATTACATCAATGATGTCTTGCTATAAAAGCCAAGAATGATGTCGTCGGGCCATAATAGATTTAAAGGGCAGCATACCAGGATTAGAGGTCTATAAATAGATAGGCAGCAGAAGAGGAAAATAAAGGTTAGACATAAAAAATATATACAAACATGGAAAACTAAGTTCCCAACCATTGAGTATAAAGAAGATGCATATAGAAAAAACTTGCAGTAATTATTTAAAATAAGCAAATTGTTGAAATAATAACCTAAAGATTAAGAATATAAATAGTAAAACAGAATAGTGGGATCATGGGGTAAAGAGGAAGGCAGGAGAGAGGGCAGAATAACACATGAAATGTGAATGAAGAACGGCAAGATTAATAGACAATAAATTTTGTTTTTCCAAAAAGCCTAGCTTATGATTGTATGAGCAAATTATATACATGGGGTCAACAAAAGGGTATTATATTTATAAAAACATGGCAAAACCAAGGGAATCATTCATTCCCCTGGGTTGCATTGTATTTAAAAGGACAATCCAACGGCATTCCTTTTTAAGGAGGGCTTTCTCCAGATCCCCACCTCTAATGCCTAAGATGACTTTATCAAAGGCAAATGCAGAAATACATGTACTGTCTGAGGCATGGCACTGTAAAAAGTGTCTTGCCACAGAGGTAATCTTTTTAAAATTATCCAAATCCCGCTGAGCTGTTTTTATGTTTCTTGAATGCTCTAAAATCCTGAACCGAAGTTCGCGGGTGGTCATTCCTATGTATTTCAATTTGCAAGGACATGTTAAACAATAGACAACCCCCTTAGATTTACAATTAAGGGTATAGCCTATGTCATAATTTCTGGTGTGATCACTATTAGAGAACTTATCTGTTGTTAGCATAAACCTGCACGCCGAATAATTGCTACATTTAGAGAAACCCTTAGACCTTACAGTTAGAAATGTTTCACTAATATGAGGAATATAGTGACTGTGCACCAAACGGTCTTTTAAATTTGGTGATCGTCGGCTAGTTAAGTTCACCCTGTCACCCAAAACCTCTTTCAGTTCTACATCTGTACATAATATTGACCAATGTTTCTGGAGGATAGATTTTAAATCACCCCATCTATCATTGTAGGTTCCGATGAAACGAGTTTTGTTATCATCTGTCTTCTTCTGTGGTTGCAGTAATGTTGCACGTTTTTTTGTCACAGTATTTTTGTACCCCTGTTTGATATATTTTTTGCTATAACCTCTGGATACAAATCTATTGCACATCTCATTTGCCCTAGATTCGA
The DNA here is from genome assembly GCF_040206685.1 of Ascaphus truei. NCBI lineage: Eukaryota > Metazoa > Chordata > Amphibia > Anura > Ascaphidae > Ascaphus > Ascaphus truei. The sequence goes on from NC_134495.1 coordinate 47,360,292, forward strand.
AGCATTCCTCAGTAGAGCAGTTACGCTTTAACCTCAGAAATTCACTGCGAGGAATGCCCCGAATCTGATGCTGTTGGTGGAAGCTTGAGGCATGGAGTATCGAGTTTGTGGAGGTAAACTTCCTAAAGATATCTGTACCCACATTACCATTAGCATCAATAAAAATCCTGAGATCCAGGAAATCAATTGATGTGGTACTGGATTTAAGTTTTGGGGTGGTGGGAGAGTGAGGTGGTGTTTTGTGAGGAGAATCTACATCTGACCACACATGTTTTGTTGTGGTTGAGATACATCGACGATATTCTTATTCTCTGGCAGGGCACTGCCACAGAGCTTAGGAGTTTTGTCGATGTGCTCAACCACAACAACCTCAATATTAGACTTTTGTGCAAATCCAGTACCACATCAATTGATTTCCTGGATCTCAGGATTTTTATTGATGCTAATGGTAATGTGGGTACAGATATCTTTAGGAAGTCTACCTCCACAAACTCGATACTCCATGCCTCAAGCTTCCACCAACAGCATCAGATTCGGGGCATTCCTCGCAGTGAATTTCTGAGGTTAAAGCGTAACTGCTCTACTGAGGAATGCTTCGAATCTAGGGCAAATGAGATGTGCAATAGATTTGTATCCAGAGGTTATAGCAAAAAATATATCAAACAGGGGTACAAAAATACTGTGACAAAAAAACGTGCAACATTACTGCAACCACAGAAGAAGACAGATGATAACAAAACTCGTTTCATCGGAACCTACAATGATAGATGGGGTGATTTAAAATCTATCCTCCAGAAACATTGGTCAATATTATGTACAGATGTAGAACTGAAAGAGGTTTTGGGTGACAGGGTGAACTTAACTAGCCGACGATCACCAAATTTAAAAGACCGTTTGGTGCACAGTCACTATATTCCTCATATTAGTGAAACATTTCTAACTGTAAGGTCTAAGGGTTTCTCTAAATGTAGCAATTGTTCGGCGTGCAGGTTTATGCTAACAACAGATAAGTTCTCTAATAGTGATCACACCAGAAATTATGACATAGGCTATACCCTTAATTGTAAATCTAAGGGGGTTGTCTATTGTTTAACATGTCCTTGCAAATTGAAATACATAGGAATGACCACCCGCGAACTTCGGTTCAGGATTTTAGAGCATTCAAGAAACATAAAAACAGCTCAGCGGGATTTGGATAATTTTAAAAAGATTACCTCTGTGGCAAGACACTTTTTACAGTGCCATGCCTCAGACAGTACATGTATTTCTGCATTTGCCTTTGATAAAGTCATCTTAGGCATTAGAGGTGGGGATCTGGAGAAAGCCCTCCTTAAAAAGGAATGCCGTTGGATTGTCCTTTTAAATACAATGCAACCCAGGGGAATGAATGATTCCCTTGGTTTTGCCATGTTTTTATAAATGTAATACCCTTTTGTTGACCCCATGTATATAATTTGCTCATACAATCATAAGCTAGGCTTTTTGGAAAAACAAAATTTATTGTCTATTAATCTTGCCGTTCTTCATTCACATTTCATGTGTTATTCTGCCCTCTCTCCTGCCTTCCTCTTTACCCCATGATCCCACTATTCTGTTTTACTATTTATATTCTTAATCTTTAGGTTATTATTTCAACAATTTGCTTATTTTAAATAATTACTGCAAGTTTTTTCTATATGCATCTTCTTTATACTCAATGGTTGGGAACTTAGTTTTCCATGTTTGTATATATTTTTTATGTCTAACCTTTATTTTCCTCTTCTGCTGCCTATCTATTTATAGACCTCTAATCCTGGTATGCTGCCCTTTAAATCTATTATGGCCCGACGACATCATTCTTGGCTTTTATAGCAAGACATCATTGATGTAATACATGCGCATTTGTATGTGGATCAGGAGTAAATTCTACAGCTGGGATTTTTCCTCCTTGGTGTGTTGGAAGCAAATAATTCATCACAGACACCGGTGCGGGTGACGTCATCTATCCATCCAGGCGCCTGTGATTGGCTTTGAGGAACGGACCGCAGCTCTGGCAATTTAGAAATTTGTATAAAGACTAGCTCACCTCCACTTGTCTGTATCACTCCGGGATGAAGCCCACCCACGGGCGAAACGCGTAGAGTGCTTTCCTTTTGGCGGCTTCTTTCACGTTATTATTTACAAGCAGGACTCTCACTGCATGATGCAGTCTCTGTGGACATTTATACCCTTTAATACCAACACACAGAGGAGCTGAAAGAACCGGGAACTGACCCCTCTGTTACGACACGGCGGCTGAGTATAATAATATTTTCTCTCCGGCTAGGAGTCAGGTTTTCCTGCGATACATATGCTCCTGTGTGTTTGGCTAATTTAAGGATGTCGGCACCTTAATATATCTTGATATATACTTTTGCATCCTGTCTACCTTTGTGCCTGGACCCCAGAGACTTTACACACTTTTTCCATGCTGTATTTTTTTGACCCTTATAATTATATATATATTTTTTGGTATTTGCTGGCCAGGGTATGAGTTTTGATAACATCCCCTTTTTTTCTCCCCTGTGCTTTTCCCTTGGTATAATTTGTTTTTTGTCCTATGCACACCTTTGTGTGTAAAGGTTTATTACATGCTATATTTTTCCAATGCCTGTAGCTTTAACTATTTTAGTGTAGCTAGGGGTTTTTGCTTTAAGGGTGTCTTTTCATTAACTTAGACTTGTGTAATATTATAATTTGGACACATTCTAGTTATTTGATTACTAGTTAATTTTGGTATATAATATATATTTTTTTAGGAGTCAGAGTCAGTGCCTGTTTCATATTCTTTAGAAGCTGCCATTTGTGTGTTTATGTTTTTTAAACAAGTTCACGTTTGTTGCTGTTCTAAATAAAATCTTGTTCAATTTCTGCACTTGAGGAGCATCCAGTTCTTTACACATCAGTTTAATTTAATTTAATTATATTTGTGGTATATTTTAGAGTGCTTGTCAGGGGATTGTCTTAGTTCTTTTTTGTGTGTTTTATATTATTCTTATCCCCTAGCACCAACAGTTCACCTTTTATACTTTTCTGATTTCTTTTGGGTTTTATTTTTGTTATACCCTATTAATCAGTTATATTTAGGTACTGGATTAACCACTTATTTATAGTGTGAGCAATATTCCCTTTTTGTGTGTTTGTATATATATATATATATATATATATATATATATATAGATAGATAGATAGATAGATAGATAGATAGATAGATAGATAGCAAATACAAATATTATTATTATTATATATTAATGTAAATATTATGTATTATTAATTATATATATATATATATATCTATATATATATATATATATATATATATATATATATAAATAAATATATATATATAGCAGGTAATAAAGAACCATAGGCACTCCGTCTGAATAGAAAAATTGGGTGCAAATCCTGTACAAATAAATAGGCAATACGATATCGCACGTGGACGAATTTCAGAGGCAGCACTCCAAATGAATATCAAAAATCCTGTATTATTCAACAAAACATCATATCCAACGTTTCGGTCCTCAAACGGGACCTTTGTCAAGGTGATGATTGTCATCACCTTGACAAAGGTCCCGTTTGAGGACCGAAACGTTGGATATGATGGTTTGTTGAATAATACAGGATTTTTGATATTCATTTGGAGTGCTGCCTCTGATATTCGTCCACGTGCGGTATCGTATTGCCTATATATATATATATATATATATATATATATATATATATATATATATATGAACGAAATCAGCGCTAGGACTAACACAAATGAAATATTATAAGTGAGTAAATGGGTGACAAATAAATGTACTAACCCAGGTGAAATGAGGTAGCAGGATGCAGCCCTAATGAGGATATGCCTATCCTGATTAAATGGAAGAAAGAAAAAAGGTGCAATCCTGTATAGCAATAAAAAACAGGAACATTTATTAATTAAGCAAGGAAGGCTAGGTGATTGAACAGATTAAAACAAACACAATGATGCCAATAGACACAATAAACACAATATATGACAATAAAAACAAGAGTACTCTTGAAAATAAAAAAGAAGGGAAATGTGACCAAAAAAATGTCCAATAGCACAAATGTAGGAGGCAGTGAGATGTGGGAGGAATGGTCACTCGATGGGTAGCAAATGACTGGAGCAACAAATGGGGAGAAGTAATTGACCCGTCAGATTATAGATTGCAGATGCAAACGTGGAAAAATCAGGCTGATATTGACCTCTATAGATGGAGATGGGGGGTAAGCAAATAGCATAGGCAAGGGATTAAGGAATGGTCTCACCCAAGGATGTAACCACGATGACCACAGGGGTCTCCGCGTCCCTCCATCAGCACACCAACAAAATCACGCTGGAGATGAACATGTGATGCTGATCCGGGTAACACTGGAGACGCTGTTCCAATTCCTGGATTACCCCCTCACACAAGACAGCTGTATTCGCTCAAATTGAATATTCACTCGTGTCTCTGCTTGATGTCAGACTCAGACTCAGACAGACAGACAGACAGACAGACAGACAGACAGACAAATGCAGCCTTCTACTTTGTTCTGTGACTAACTAAATGTTTTTGTTTGTGCGAGCTTTCGAGATACACTGATTTCTTCTGGCGTGTTACAATGGATAAGCAAGAAAGGTTTTTACTTACTTTCTGGAATGTATCTGACTGAAGCCCATCCCTCCCCCCTGTGCAGAATGCGATTTATGACTTAAGGTGTTAAATGGTCCCTGAATTTTACTTATGTGTGTGTGTGCATGTTTAAAAAGCATTTCCTTAGCCACAGAACGGTATATATATATATATATATATATATAGAGAGAGAGAGAGAGAGAGAGAGAGAGAGAGAGAGAGAGAGAGAGAGCAACTTCCACTGATCTACTCATTAATTCTTTTTTTGCATACAGCACTACCCATTTTACCCATTTTGAAACCTAAGAGCATTATGTGTCCATTTGGTATGTTTGGAATCAGAGGGAACACAAACTGCAGTCTTTTATTAGTGATTGTTCAGGACCTTGGACAATTCCCAGTACAGGATCCCAGTCCCATGAAGACAAGCTCACCCCACTAATTCCTAGTGTTATACAGTAACTTCGTGTAAGATTAGGCACAACCAAGTGTAGTTATAATGAGTTATAATTAAGGACAATTATCAGGTGATATTGTAATTTCATTGGGGTGGAAAATTACTATTATAATACAATTTGAATAAGCTCACTCAATAAAACTGTGGGCAGTTAACCATAGATACAATCCGTATATTGCATTTTCTTAATATTTTAAACCAAACATATTTTTTTATAAAATAATATGCATTAGGTTTAGTTCTAAATTAACGTTGTGTATTATTGACTGTATATTTTTGGTAAGAGTATATAGATACAATTCTGATATTTTTGCACATCTCATTCTGTCCTTCTCATTCTTGCACATGTATTTATTGTAGTGTTTGGGAAATGACTATTACACACATGACTGCGATGTGGCACCTTTATAAGTGCACATTTGTTTTGTGAGCATATTGCACGGATGTGAACACCCTTTGTGTCACTGTGTCTGTCAGTGCACAGTAATACACTCCGGTGTCCCCCAGTCTGACTCTGGGGATGGTAAAGGTGCTGGATTTTCTGCCCTCTGCGATATGCACAGTCCCGATATCATTGCTTGCCATCTTATTGTAGCTCTGGGCTATATAAGTAATTCTCCCATTATTCAAGTGTCGATAATATGCGATTGTCTCTGTGGTTATATCTGGGTGGTTACAGGTGATATTTATGTCCAATCCTTCTGATGTCTCCAAGAGAGGCTGCTGGATTATGTTGGCTCTGCACAAAACACCTAAAAGGCAGAAAGTTATCCATCTTTATTACTGGGAAACTAAAAGAAGTTGATTTAATAACAGCAGGGGAGGAAATGTCATTTTCCAGATTATATCAGGCATTAAACTGCATAGCATATATACACATGTTGTGGGTTAGTTCGTATAATACATATCAGTGAGTGTTAATGAGTCCCATCAATAACAGAACTCTTGTGGAAGTAAAATGAGACGAATTTCACACTCCCCAAGAACACACAGCATTTCTGCCAATGTGAATTTGGGAAAAATGTGTAATTTGCTTTAGTAAAACATGTTATGCTAAATCTTATGTAATTCCCGTGCAAATGAAATCCAGTATTTGAGGGTTACTAGTACTCCGGCACAATACTCACAGCTGAGAAGTAGGAAACACACTCCACGTGCGGCCATTCTGAGGAGACAGTGTGAGCTGCAGACAGACAGGTGCAGAATGTTGGTGACTGTGCAGCTGCTTATCAGGCACTGGCTAAAATAATGGGAACTATATCCCCACACCCCTTTCTGGTTACCCCTGGGATCCCCACACCCCTTTCTGGTTACCCCTGGGTTCCCCACACCCCTTCCTGGTTACCTCTGGGATCCCCACACCCCTTTCTTGTTACCCCTGGGATACCCACACCCCTTTCTGGTTACCCCTGGGAACCCCACACCCCTTTCTGGTTACCCCTGGGATCCCCACACCCCTTTCTTGTTACCCCTGGGATCCCCACACCCCTTTCTGGTTACCCCTGGGAACCCCACACCCCTTTCTGGTTACCCCTGGTTTACCCACACCCCTTTCTGGTTACCCCTGGGATCCCCACACCCCTTTCTGGTTACCCCTGGGATCCCCACACCCCTTTCTGGTTACCCCTGGGATCCTCACGCCCCTTTCTGGTTACCCCTGGGATCCCCACACCCCTTTCTGGTTCCCCCTGGGTTCCCCACACCCCTTTCTGGTTACTCCTGGGATCCCCACACCCCTTTCTGGTTACCCCTGGGTTCCCCACACCTCTTTCTGGTTACCCCTGGGATCCCCACGCCCCTTTCTGGTTACCCCTGGGATCCCCACACCCCTTTCTGGTTACCCCTGGGATCCCCACACCCCTTTCTGGTTACCCCTGGGATCCCCACACCCCTTTCTGGTTACCCCTGGGTTACCCACACCCCTTTCTGGTTACCCCTGGGATCCCCACACCCCTTCATGACACATTCCTGTCTTCACTATCCACCTCCGTCATGTCGCTGTCTTTATTACTTGGTGTAACCCTCATCAGTAGATATTAATATGACTGCTGCACGTGGAATCTCACTAAGAGGGTTGGCTGCAAACATCGAGTTCACATACAGAGTTGCACAGAACAATATCCAATGTATGGTTTATGCTCATAAAAGGTCACAAGGGGCTTATTTTGTATTTATTTTGTGTTTTAGTTTTTCAGACACATACAGATGTCGGATTTGTTTTCAGGCAGCAAATAAAATATGAAAACAATGTATATTACTAAATACAACAAAAGTAAAAATGAGAACGTGTGAAATAATAATAAAGGGAAATAGAGCTTATTAAGGTGGGAACTGGAAACTGATTATTGTAATGTTGCATCATGTCATTAAGTGGTCCTGCAGCGCCCTCTAGCGCATTTGCCGGGTGATTCCTTCACCAACCCGGGTCACATAATTGTTATTTTCTCTTTACACCCAAACTTTAGTAAAAAGAAACTAAAAAACCCGGCACCCGAATAGCTACAAATACACACATTAAAAGGACAGTCATTAAGAGATCAGTATATGTACATGGCCACCCTTTGGGTGATGTGGGTAGGTGCTGGGTTATTGTACAGGATTCCTGCGTGTGACAGTCACTGTGTCACTCACAGCACAGTAATACACAGCTGTGTCTGCCACCCTCACTCTGCTGATACGGAGACCTGTAGTCAGACTCTTCTTGTCCATAGTCACTGAGAACCGGTTGATGCTGGTGCTGGTACCTGTGCTGTATCCAGATGCACAGATCTCCAGGGCGAGCCCAGGGACCTGCTTATACCAGGCAATCAATTGGTAGTTGTTTATAGTGTGGTTACACCCGAGGGTCACATCGTGGCCTTCTTCAGACTCCAGCTGTGGGTGTTGGGAGACCTGCGGGTCACATTGACCACCTGAGAACACAAGATAAAGGCGGTGAAGGGTCATTGCAGATATGAAATCACAGCCAGAGCCCAGAAGTGACCGGAAAGTGCTGGTTCTGACCCCTCTGTATGCAAGTTCCGCATTCATTTCTAACACAACAAACGTGTGCAAACTGTGCAGAATACAGAATTGTAGTCGGAGTCAGGGTTATTTTATATTGTTTTATACTTTCTACGTATTTTATTTTAATTAATCTAATTTTAGTGTTCATTGGGCAATAAGAGATACGGTTTTGCTCTCTGGTGGCAGAAGACTATGATAGCCATTTGTTGCTGAGGATTTGTACATGAACATAATGTATGTTGCATTTTTAATTATGATAAAAAAATAACATTTTAGTTGAACCCACCTCTTGGATAACTAACAGTTTAATGTTTGCAGAATCCATAATATTCTCTCTGTGCTGTGCAGGTACATTCCTTATTTATTTTCTCAAGCACAAAAAGAGTTTCTGAAATCCCTATTCCTTCGCCCCTTTTAACAGAATAAAATATTACTCTTACCTAAAAAAGTTGATGTAAAAAGGAAGATCCACAGAACTATTACTCTCTCATCGTATTGAGTCATGTTACAACCTGAAATGTTGAATGAGGTTTCTGAAGGAATTTCTGGGGCATCACAGGAGGAAACAGTACACTTATAAGACCTCCCTCCTGACGTTACAATGACACCAACCATGTTTGTGGGTGTATAATATTTTGATAAACAGAAAGAAAAGCAAACCAAGAATAGCAAAAGTTGAAGATATTGAATACAATTCCCCCCTTCCTCAAAAAAAATATTAATATTTATTTATTTTTGGGGTTTCTTACTTGAGTTAATTACACATGCAAAGTCTAATTATACTGCAAAAAGCAACATCATTGATAAAATAAAAATGTTGTGATTTTAACAATGTAAAAATTGATTGACAATGAAAACATTGCATCATATAAGGTTTTGTTTAAAGCTCACAATTATTCTCTCCTTCTCAAGAAAAATTAAATTGTCACTTATTTTATTTGTTTTCTCTTTGGATTTCTAAGTCCGATTCACAATGCACTTGAGTGTGGAAATGGAAATTTTATAACTGTTACCATTGATTAAAAATTTCCATTAATCAGGAAGTGGAATAAAAGTTAGAAACATCTCATTGTGTAATTTTAGTACAGGTTATGACATGTAATTGAATATATATTAGTTTCACATTTTCTGTTGGGCCGAATTAAATCCTTAGCAGCACGTTCCTAGAGGGCACCCCTATTAGGGTGTGATTAATGTATTTAGCCACCTGTAACTTCCTACTGAGCAGCTTGTGGGAGGCCAGTCCTTCCCTTTTCAAGGTATATCATCTTCCAGTTAGTTCCCTGTAAATTCACTTATCACTCTGCTTGCTTACATGTAAGTAGCATCACTGGTATATACCAGTTTTTAACTGCACTAAGTTACATACAGCTGCAGCGGCCGTTACTCGAACATTCGTACATCAGAATACCGATGTCATGACGCGGGAAGTCTTCCAACCTTCCCACCTTAAGACGTGAGTGCGGCAAGTGCAGAAAATTTCATTTTAGTGTTCTAGTTTGTAAACACCTGAAATTGACACAGTGGCACAGTAGCACAGTAGCACAGTAGCACAGTAGCACAGTAACACAGTGGCACAGTGGCACAGTGGCACAGTGACACAGTAGCACAGTGACACAGTAGCACAGTAGCACAGTGGCACAGTGACACAGTGCCACAGTGACACAGTAGCACAGTAGCACAGTGACACAGTGGCACAGTGACACAGTAGCACAGTAGCACAGTAGCACAGTAGCACAGTGGCACAGTGGCACAGTAGCACAGTAGCACAGTGACACAGTAGCACAGTGACACAGTAGCACAGTGGCACAGTGGCACAGTGACACAGTGGCACAGTAGCACAGTGGCACAATGGCACAGTGGCACAGTAGCACAGTAGCACAGTAGCACAGTGGCACAGTAACACAGTGGCACAGTGACACAGTGGCACAGTGGCACAGTGGCACAGTAACACAGTGGCACAGTGACACAGTAGCACAGTAGCACAGTAACACAGTAGCACAGTAGCACAGTAACACAGTGACACAGTGGCACAGTGACACAGTGACACAGTAGCACAGTGACCCAGTGGCATAGTGGCACAGTGGCATAGTGGCATAGTGGCACAGTAGCACAGTAGCACAGTGGCACAGTGGCACAGTGACACAGTAGCACAGTGACACAGTAGCACAGTGGCACAGTGGCACAGTGGCACAGTGGCACAGTGGCACAGTGACACAGTAGCACTGTAGCACAGTAACACAGTAGCACAGTAGCACAGTGACACAGTAGCACAGTAGCACAGTAGCACAGAAGCACAGTGACACAGTAGCACAGTGGCACACTGGCACAGTAGCACAGTAGCACAGTAGCACCGTGGCACAGTGGCACAGTAGCACAGTAGCACAGTAGCACCGTGGCACCGTGGCACAGTGGCACAGTGGCACAGTGACACAGTGACACAGTGGCACAGTAGCACAGTAGCACAGTAGCACAGTAGAACAGTAGAACAGTGGCACAGTGGCACAGTGGCACAGTGACACAGTGACAGTGGCACAGTGGCACAGTGGCACAGTGGCACAGTGGCACAGTAGCACAGTAACACCGTGGCACAGTGGCACAGTGGCACCGTGGCACCGTGGCACCGTGGCACCGTGGCACAGTAGCTCAGAAGCACAGTGACACAGTGGCACAGTGGCACAGTAGCACAGTAGCACAGTAGCACAGTAGCACAGTAACACAGTGGCACAGTGGCACAGTGGCACAGTAGCACAGTGACACAGTAGCACAGTAACACAGTAACACAGTAGCACAGTAGCACAGTAGCACAGTAGCACAGTGACACAGTAGCACAGTGACACAGTAGCACAGTAGCACAGTAACACAGTAGCACAGTAGCACAGTGACACAGTAGCACAGTGACACAGTAGCACAGTAGCACAGTAACACAGTAGCACAGTAGCACAGTGACACAGTAGCACAGTAGCACAGTAGCACAGTAACACAGTAGCACAGTGACACAGTAACACAGTACCACAGTGACACAGTAACACAGTAACACAGTAGCACAGTAACACAGTAGCACAGTGACACAGTAGCACAGTGGCACAGTAACACAGTGGCACAGTGACACAGTAGCACAGTGGCACAGTGGCACAGTAGCACAGTGACACATTAGCACAGTAACACAGTAGCACAGTAGTACAGTGACACAGTAGCACAGTAGCACAGTAGCACAGTAGCACAGTAGCACAGTAGCACAGTAGCACAGTAGCACAGAGACACAGTGACACAGTAACACAGTGGCACAGTAGCACAGTGACACAGTAGCACAGTTACACAGTAGCACAGAAGCACAGTGACACAGAAGCACAGTGACACAGTAGCACAGTGACTCAGTAGCACAGTGACACAGTAGCACAGAAGCACAGTGACACAGTAGCACCGTGACACAGTGGCACAGTAGCACAGAAGCACAGTAGCACAGTAACACAGTAGCACAGTAACACAGTAGCACAGTAGCACAGTGACACAGTGACACAGTAGCACAGTGACACAGTGGCACAGTAGCACAGTAACACAGTGACACAGTAGCACAGTAGCACAGTAGCACAGTGACACAGTAGCACAGTACTGTACACATTACAATTCCTTCATTTCATTGCAACCAAAGAAACAGAATCCATGAAATTAAACAAAGCAATCGCGATAAGCGCGGGTGCTTGGGGCGATTGGCCGCGTTCATGCTGCGTGGTACTCAAGAGCACACGAAATCGGCGCCTTGATTTGTTCGAATAACGGCCGCTGCAGCTGTAAGCTTATCCTTAGTATATTAACCCCTTCAGGGTACATTTCACAGAACATTTGTATGCATTTAGCATAGGGACCTGCTATTGAGACTTACCTTGACGTTGGTTAGCAAGTTGGCATTATTTGATCAAAGGATGTAACCAAAAGTCTATTTTGTCTTACAGTTTTATTTTCCACTATTTTTATTTATTTCCCCATTTATTGCTTTCGCAATGGCAGAAGCGCAGGGATTCACTTTCTATGTAATTGAATCCGTCACATACTACAGTACACTTTGGTGATAGCAGCTGCTACACACACACACACACACACACACACACACACACACACACACACACACACACACACACACACACACACACACACACACACACACACACACACACACACACACACACACACACACACACACACACATATATATATATTGTGTATATATATAAAAAAATCCCCACCCCCAAATACATACAACCTCCCCCACCCCACCAGATGAATTAAAAAAAACACCTACCCAATGCATATAAAAAAACAATACATATAACCCCCATAGGACTTTGAGTGCTGTGAGGGAGCGCACTGGAGGTGTACCAAGACCCTGTGAGTACCTGGAGGGTTGTGAGAAGTTCACGGGACCCAGTTACATGAACTGTTTTGGACTGAGTAATCAGAGCCCTAGGGCCTCATGCAGTAAGCGTCGATTATGTGAAATCGGCAATCTTACCGATTAGTCATGTTATTGGCGATTTTTCCTCTCCGTATGCAGTAAGTGCCGAATACATTCAAAATCAACCCGAAAACAAATCCGCCCACTCTCACGATGATTAGCCGATCACACACAGGTGTATCGGCGTGCGTGGCGGGGTGCTGTTAGGTTGCCCAATCACAAATCTTGCTGAATCAGGCGATGCAAGCATGTATTGGATTGCGCGCATATTTAAAGGCAACGTGTACTGCTAATCATTCTCTGTGTTGTTGGGAGTGAGAGAGAGAGAGACGCACAGAGCTGGCTGTTTGAAGATTTGCATATTGACTGAGAGACTTGTTGTGTATTGGGTGAGCTTTGTCCATTGTTGTTTTGTTTACATCTTTGTCTTGTTTTATATGTGGAAGTGTTTCGTGTGATTGGCTGTACATTTATTGTCTGTTTTTTGTGAGTGCTGGAAGTATGCCCGCAAAGCGTGGGAAGAGTGATGCTGGTGGGAGTGGGAGTGCTACTCGTGGGAGTACGCGTCGGAGTGAACGTACTGTTCAGGGGAGTGATGTTGCTGGTGCACCGAGTGGTGTTGCTGGGAGTGGGAGTGGTGTTGCTGGGAGTGGGAGTGGTGTTGCTGGGAGTGGGAGTGCTGTTGCTGGGAGTGGGAGTGCTGGTGCTGGGAGTGGGAGTGCTGGTGCTGGGAGTGGGAGTGCTGGTGCTAGGAGTGGGAGTGCTGGTGCTAGGAGTGGGAGTGCTGGTGCTAGGAGTGGGAGTGCTGGTGCTGTGAGTGCTGCTGGTGGCGCAGTTGCTGATGGGGTGGATGGTGGTGGCGTGCTTGCTGGTGGGCAGCTTTTGGAGGCTCTTCCATTGGAAGAAGGAGAGTCCAGTCAGCACCAGCCAAGCTCTGACCCTAAACCTGCTCGGAAGAAACGTGTGGAGAAGCCACGTAATCCTCGCTTCAATGACCAGGAAAATACAGCTCTTGTCACTGGCATTCTGGAGCACTATGACAGTATATATGGACATTTACTAGGTAAGTGTACCTTTACATTTATTATTCAAATACATGTGATCCTAGGTCATCTGAGTTTTGTTCATATGCAAATATGGGTTCAGAATATCTTTCTATGTTAATTAGTCTGGAAACACAGCTTTTTATCATGCCTTACAAGGACAACTAAACACAGGCGGTCAATTTGCCATAACTGCATACAATATGAATGCAAGCTTGCTTACATGTATAGGTTTAGTAGTGAATGCTCATGTGCTTCACATATTACACCTAAAACAGCATGTTTGCTATCTCTTGGAACAGCTAGCAGTGTAGGAAACTGGTGCTTCTATTATTATTAATTTACCTCATATATTTTATATGTTTTTCAAGGGCGGACAAGTTCAGCAAGCAGAAAAGAAATGTGGGACACAATAGTCATTGGTGTCAATGCGTGTGGGAATCATGTGAGGGACAAGCGGAATTGTCACAAGAGATTTGATGATATTAGGTCCAAATTGAAAAAGAAAATACAACACCAACGCGTGCATGCTACTGGCACTGGAGGTGGGCCGACACCACAACATCTCATATTAAGTCCATTGGAGGAGCTGCTTCGGGCAAAATTACTTCCCGTAGTCGTGAAAGGCTTACCTGGTGACCGTGATATTGGAATTTATCCCTCACAATTTCCACCAGGTGAGAAATATTAATGTACTAGGCGTGTCGTTGCTTACAGTTATTTTGCATATTTACACTGCTTTTTATACTATCTTCACAATATAAGCATACCTGCATCTATATATGTATATGTCTGATTCTGTATATATATATATCTCAAAATAGACATATATGTTGTAGTCCTACTAAAAGCAGTAACTAATATAGCACGTGCCATTGCGTGCTCATTTACATGTGAATTCCCAAAATGCATTGCTGCAGTGGAATCAGTTGATGGTGGGCGAAGATGGGGAACAACAGGGTAGTACACATGTGTAACACATGTTAATGAGAAATTATTACTAGCTACAGGTACAGAACATAAATATGTATAATATTATTGTGTATTTTATTTATTTTACTCCGACAAACATGACATTACTGCCTATTTTAAGCATGCATCAAATATATTGCATGCAACGGCCTACAAACATCACTTGCACTAACACATCTATAGTTGTTTATGAAAAGGTCCATTTTTGATTTAAGTCATATACAGACAGCATAATGAGGCACACGTATCATATGTTATGTCATTGTTTTCATAACTTAAAAACTGCACACGACTATTTAGCTCATCTACCATTGTGTTAAAGCAGCTGCAATTAATATCTCATCACAGCATACACTTCAACAGAGGGGGTGGGGTTCAGCACACACACTAATTACAGGCTCATTTTAGGGTCAACTTAGTTCACACCATTTTCACCTGTTTCAAGTAATTGAAAGGTGTGGCTGATTAGGCTTTTTGGGGAAGGGAATACCGTTCTTACAACCTGACTAGCACAACTGAAGTTAATCACACTCATTTGAAAGCTTAACTTTAGCTACTAAATGCCCCAACAACTCATTACTTATCAAAGCGTACGTCACACATTAGTTCACTCATATCTATAGTTGAACTACTATCAACGACACATTATCACACACTGCATGTGTTGTCTTGTTGAGTCACAGCCACATTCAGGTGTGCCACATCTTATATTAATGTACCACACATATCCTCTACCAAAAACAACACTTTTTGCAATATGACCACCTTCATGATAACCATTGTGAATGGTCATCTCATGATAGTTATGTACATTATGATACTGATATCACTACACAACATATGATTTTTATGTACAAATTTAATGTATTTTTCCTCACGCATTACTGCAGAACCATAGTATGTTGTATGTTAGGGAACTCAAAACTTCTAAGTACACAGGCATGTACATTGTTATTACAACTAATTATGTTCACTTTCACACACACATTTTGGGTAAAGGAACTGATGCTGTTAGGTACTCATAAATACAGAACATACAATAACTGTTTGTTCAATATTTACACATGTAAATGTAAAACTAATGTTATTGTTAAATATAGTTGCCCCTGGAGGACATGTGTCACCTGAGACGGAACAAGTGTCTTCACCTGGGTCAGCCAGCTCAACACACCTAGAAGGTGAGTGTATCAGTTGGTGGCCATATAATATGTGCAGTTCTATATGTAATGTTGTCATGTTCATTATGTGTTTTGCACATGTTCTTTAAATAGGATTACTTAGTGTCAGTGAAAATGAAGTGTAAGGCAACATGTATTGTGTTAGTGATGTGAACTATCATGTAGGAGTTCTGAGTTTAGAGCAAGTTTTCATTCATTCATATTTCATACTGAGTCCAAACATTATTCGTAAGTCAAGGTAGTTTTTAATGTGAGGTTATAAAACGTATGGAAACATGTTAGGTGTTACTTATGACACAGTAGAATTACATAGTAACACAGCAGAGATTAACATGCCATTTAATAATGTGTACATTTATTTGTAGAACATGATGAAGAGGATTATGATGATGATGATGATGATGCCGCCGCCATAGACACACAAATACAAGCAAGTGACCAAGAAGAGGTTCCAATTGAAACTGTTTTACCGCCAAATTGTCCAGCAAATACCACATACGATGCAATTGTAGCTTCTGAGGGAAAAATTGTGGAAGCAGAAAATAGTCGCCATTCTGACCTGATGACAGTGCTGGAAAGGATGATTGCACTGCAGGAAGAAACAGTTTCACAATTGGCACATCTCCACAGAGTCTTCATTGAAGTGCCTAAACAGTTGCAAAAAATCAACACCTCATTCGAAGCATTAGTTGTTCAGCAAACACAAGCTAATTACTTGAGAATGACTAATATACCACAATTCAACTTGAACACCTCACAGGCAGGATCTGTTCATGCTGGTCAGTTTTCACCACATGCTTCTGATCTTCATTCACCAGGTCCGAATGTTACCGGTCAAGTAGCAGACATTGCTGTGCAGGTTCCTGACGACATCCTACCGCTGCCATCTGTACAAATTCAGCAGCTGACACCTACAAAGGAGGCCACAAAATCAAAACACAAGCAGTTACTACTGACCAGTTTTGGGTCAAAAACAACAAAAGACACACATGAAACAGACCAACCATCACTTGTGCAGTGTCTACCAACTTGTTCACATGTGTCAGTGGGCACAAGCCCTGTAGGTGATTCACTGCCCAAAAGCCCTGTAGGTGAATCACTGCCCAAAAGCCCTGTAGGTGAATCACTGCCCAAAAGCCCTGTAGGTGAATCACTGCCCAAAAGCCCTGTAGGTGAATCACTGCCCAAAAGCCCTGTAGGTGAATCACTGCCCAAAAGCCCTGTAGGTGAATCACTGGCCAAAAGCCCTGTAGGTGAATCACTGCCCAAAAGCCCTGTAGGTGAATCACTGGCCAAAAGCCCTGTAGGTGAATCACTGCCCAAAAGCCCTGTAGGTGAATCACTGCCCAAAAGCCCTGTAGGTGAATCACTGGCCAAAAGCCCTGTAGGTGAATCACTGCCCAAAAGCCCTGTAGGTGAATCACTGCCCAAAAGCCCTGTAGGTGAGTCACTGGCCACAAGCCCTGTAGGTGAGTCACTGGCCACAAGCCCTGTAGGTGAGTCACTGGCCACAAGCCCTGCCCGAGAAGTGCCAGAGGCCACTCAAAGTGGCTCTGTTGTGGCTAAAGTTGGTGGCAAACGAAAAAGGAAAATTCAAGAGACAACAAGCAGGCCTGTTACTCGCTCTCAAAAGGAACAAAAAAAATAAATTGTATAATTCACAAAATATGTCTTTGGCCTTGTTTTGTTGACTTCAGATTATCTAATTAATATTGTATGTATGCTGAAGACTGTGTTGTTTCCAAACTTTCAAATATGTTCTTGTACACGTGAAGTTTTAGAAATGTTAACACTCCTAATTAATGAATAGTGTTATAAATATTTATGTTTTAATCGTCTGTTCAGTAATGGTCCACCAGGAGCCAGTTGCTAAGTTTAGAGAAGCTGCCATTGACTTTGCAGCAAAACATTGCATTTGGGTGTGTTACTTGATGTAATCATTGCATGTGCATATTATTCACATGCAATTATAAAAGCACCTATTTAGCTGCAAACATCTTTCTTGTACGTGTACAGCAGGATTTTGTGTTAAATATTACTTACCTTTGCTGGCCATTGCAATGTTGTCCTTTAATCATTTATGTGTTCTTGTTTCAAGAACATCTCTGAATTTATACTAATATATATGTAGTATGTATGCATATATGCACACACACACACACACACTGTGTGTGTGTGTGTGTGTGTGTGTGTGTGTGTGTGTGTGTGTGTGTGTGTGTGTGTGTGTGTGTGTGTGTGTGTGTGTGTGTGTGTGTGTGTGTGTGTATATATAGTACTATCTAAACTGGTATAGATGTATTTACAAAAAACATACACTTCATGCTTCCTTGTGAAAACACAGTATTTAAATAATACAGGCCTAATGTTTGAGAACTATACTAAGTGTGAGCCTCTAACATTATTGGGCGCAAACAAATGTTTATTACTTAATTCACTCATGTTTATCACCATTTAAATAGGTTTCATACATATACGTATATATATATACACACATACACATACACACACACAATATACATATAGTACAATATACACTTTATATATATATATTTATGAGAGAGATATATTTATATATATATAGATACACATGTATTTAAACTCATGCAGACAGGGAGTTAACCAGACTTTCAAATACACACAGAAATGTATGTGGGAAAAAAACATTTCATTTTGCAGGTGTGTGTATTTACTGATATGGCTGTCTAAGCACTATTTTCACACAGTGCTCTTTGTTATTTTTCAAGAAAA
Organism: Ascaphus truei; assembly: GCF_040206685.1. NCBI lineage: Eukaryota > Metazoa > Chordata > Amphibia > Anura > Ascaphidae > Ascaphus > Ascaphus truei. The sequence goes on from NC_134495.1 coordinate 47,378,798, forward strand.
CTCAATGTTACTGAATTAAAAGTGTAGTAATGTTTTCAGAAACGAGATAAAAAAAGGATACATGTTTGTCCCACATGCGGCTATCACAAACCACAAATGTTCAAGCAATTAAAACTACAAATCCAATTGGCGTTTGAAATAAGGAGTTACAGTTTATACTTTTGTTGACCTTGAAAAGGAAACACAGCAATTTGTTAGCCACTGAGCAGTTTCATTTTGATGAGCAAAGAACAGATACCTGCACACATCTTTTGTGCTAATCTGCAATGGCTGATGAATTCGTGAAAATTATGAATCCGAATTTAGGCTATAAGTACATGGTGTCAGAAGCTATTTTGAGAACTTGCGGACACCAAGCGAGCACACGCCAAATCTATGATTTGATTCGATCAAAATATCCTTATTACCAAGACCGTCGGCATGCGCGCAATTTTAATTCCTCAATAAGATTCACTTTATCAACTAATGACTTTTTTGAACGTGTGCAGGATAAGCTAGAAGACAACTATGGTTTCTGGAATATTGCCAAAGAAAAACATTTCACCGTGAAAGAGGGCACATATATTGTGGTTAAAGGCATATTTATTCCTAATGCCAATAGCAATGGATCCGCTACTACTGTTCCGTGTGAATCGATACCTGCTGCAATATCTGCACCCTCCATTCCTGAAACCCACATTGTACAACAACAAAACTACTATGATTATGTACCAAGCCTTTCAGCTGAAAATGCATTGGAATGGGTACCCGAAGAAATGAACCTACCTCCCGACCAATTGTTTGAAGAAAGCAGTGGCGATTCCTATGAGCGCTTCATGGAGGAGATGTGTGTCATACTGGATTCAGCGGGTGGGTCAAGCGTGGATGAAAAAGCCTTGCATTTCTGGAGCGACCAGTTGCAGCCAGACCAAGAGTTAATTCTAGAAGAATGGTAAATATAACAACCGTTATGAGTTGACTCTGCGTTTAAATGTTTTTTTTTTTTTGTAACCACCATTTTCCCTTTCAATGCGTGGATACAGCGTAACATTGCAGACTGCATAACATGTAGCGATCACAAATAAATTGTTTCCGAATACAATATAGTAGAACCTGAAAGAGTAGTACACATTGCTGACGGAATAAATATACGTACTTTCCTATCACTGTAAACATATTAGCAACATTTTACCATAACTCTAACACATACCTGTTTTGTTATCATGCTACATCTACAACATTTAAAAGCGGGTCCACCACGTATGACGTGGGACCCTTGTCATGGCCCAAGGCGTCCTTAAAAAGGATTACGGACGTAAGTCCCGCCCCCAAGCGACGTGCGCGCCTCAAAGCCTATTGGCTGTCATGTTTTGTTATAGTAACGGTAACTGCAGTGTGTCATGTGTGCGGCTCAGTGTTTGTAGGCGTCAACTGGGCGTTAGCCGAATGTTAATTGAGTGGGAGGAGTGTTAGCGTGCGTTTCACGCTGGTTTAACATGACGTCACACGTATTGCATTTGCGCATTGTGTTATCGGCCGTCCTTTCTGTCCAAACACGTCTGTTTAAAAAGAATACAGATGTACTCGTTTAGAACGAATGTACTTTCGTATTCATTGTATTTGAAATAAAGATTTTATGTTTAATGGTATTTTCAAGATGTATTGAACGCACAACGTACGCTTTGTTTTGCGCATGCGCTAACAGTTAGTGCAGCCAAGCGTGAAGTGCGTGCGCACACTAAGATGTGCGTGCACATTTTTCAGTATACAGGCAACGTTCACATCATATACATAGTTATGCCTGCTACAAATTTAAAAAAAACATTACATACTGATGTACACTTGTACTTCTAACATATAAGTGAGTGATGTGTTTATGTACACAATCATATAGAGCTGTGTAACGCGTTGTCACGGATACATATATAGTAAGGTGCCATATTTGACCATCATGTGTTTGCTGTATTTCAGAGATGTCGGGGAAGATACAATCGGATCAATGTATGATTTCAGAAGAGTCTACCTTTATATGAGATGATTGTGAGGAGGAGCCACCGACTACTATACTACATATGGAACTAATTTTATATTGCTTGCAGCGCTTATTAACAAACAATTAAAAATGTGATACCCTTATGCCTATATTGCATAAGCACTTAATTAACATAATGATGTTGCAAAATAGTGCCTCATGAATTTTTATTGAGTGTTCTTTAATGACTACTATCATTTTATGGCATGGTGTGTTTTATATATAACAACCATTCCCACTCTGCTAACACATTTGTGTATTCTATTGTGTAAAGGAACGTATGACTGTCGAAACTATGTAACAATAATAATAAGAATATTAATAATAATTATAATATGAGCATGTTCATGTATAGCGCTGCTACTTGTACGCAGCGCTTTACAGACACATTTTTCAGGCTGAGGTCCCTGGCCCGTGGAACTTACAATTGATTTTGTGCCGCCTGAGGCACAGGGAGATAAAGTGACTTGGCCAAGGTCACAAGGAGCCGACACCGGGAATTGAACCAGACTCCCCTGCTTCAAACTCTCAGTGCCAGTGTGTGTCTTTACTCACTGAGCCACTCCTTCTCCCAATGTAAAGGACACTTACAACCAACTAGCCATTTTTTGTTAAAAATCTCTTGTTACATGGGTATGTTGATAAAATGGTTTGGGACTGTAGCAAATAATGTTATTGGCCAGATGTTGTGGTCCCCTACAATGCATGATGTTCTGAATATGACATCAACATCATGTAATGAAGTACGTTTCTGTGTATATTTCATTAACCTAACTAACTATAGTTTAGTGTGTTTATTAAACATTCTAAAAATACATAGTATAGTCAATATGATGATATAAGCTACCATAATAAAGCTGGTGTTATCATTTGTCGGTGTTATACATGGATCCTACACAAATTGATACAGACACAAACAGTTGTCTTAAAAAGTGTGTCTATGCTAATGTGCACGTGATTGACGTTACAATTGTGAGAATACTTGATAATTATCATCATGATAATGATGAAGTGACGTGATTTATATTCCAAAAATATTACCAACATTGTCATATTGGTAAATTAGAAATGCTAAATGACAGTAACATTTGCGACAAAATTGTGTTTTCTGTTAACAGTTTTACACTTGGTACATGTAGGACACATCCACACACGTGTGACTTATACATACACATGTCACAAATTTAAATTAATGTTGACTATTAATTCCTAGCATTAAAAAACATCTACATTGCTAAATATAAGATGTAGTACGCATTGTTGTGATTACAGGCATTCATGCATGGAGTGTTATGATCAGTCAATTTCATCCGTGATGAATGAGCTCCCGTAAGTAAACAAATAAGTACAGTTATCCCCTTGTCTCCAAACACCTCTATATTACATTTATGGAATTTATAAGGAAACATACATAAAATGTGATGAAATGGGAGTAATCATTTTCTAATACAATGCACATGCAAGGTCAAGAGTAGCTAAATGCATATACATGATACAGAAAGTACATATATGTTACATTTGTGTTTAAACCAATATGTTGGGTTTTGACTTCAAATAATTATAGGAAGATTGATGTAGGCACATCTTATGAGAGATGTCAGCAAATATACATACCATGATCAGTCATACTGGAGATATACCTATAATGCAAAGGAACAATATATAAATTGCAAACATTGACATGCCATCTTCAGTACCGTAAACAACACAGCAAAGTGTGTATTTGGTGTTGAATGTGCAACACCATGTATATTTAATGACATTCAAAATGTAAATCAGCCTGGTGTACACATCATATGGATGTACATGTTACACTGCACCAATAACATTGTATGTAAGCATACTAGAAGCATGAATGAGTATGGGCATAATATGTGTATTGTGTTAGCATAAGGAACAACACAATGCTAAAATATTAGTGCTTTGTTACCCCAGTTGTATTCACATACACACAACTAAAGTACAATTGAAGAGGGATTATATAACCTGTGCAACAATAACATACCGGTGCCACATCCCTTTGTGCACACAGCAGAGAAAAGAAAGGTGTGCAACCCATATTCATCTGTGTCCTACCAGAAGGGTATATAAAAAAACATTATTGTTAAGATAACATAATGTAACTATAAAAGTATAACTTGGAACATATATGTTTTTACTTACAAGAAAAAAATGAATTGATGAGATTCTGGCGTGTCTGGCCACCACTGGCTGTTTGTTCATTTTCAGCAGCTACATGGGTGGGATGCTCGTCTACCAAAGCCTCAGCTAGGTCTGATTGTACATTGTGCCTGAGTGCAACATTGTGCAAAATGCAACAGGCAAGGATAATATCAGACACTTTTTGAGGCTTGTATAGAAGAGCCCCACCAGTTCTGTCCAGACACCTAAATCTGGTCTTGAGTAGGCCAAATGTCCTCTCTATAACAGATCTTGTAGATATATGGGCTGCATTGTACCTCTCCTCTGCTTCAGTTTGAGGGTTTAGCACCGGAGTCAAGAGCCACGGCCTAATTCCGTATCCTGAGTCACCTATAATGAATGGAGCACACATAAGCTGACATTAGTGATCAAATTCTACAATGCCAACATTCCTAAATAAAAATGTGTTTTGTGTTAGAACATGTAAATGTGTACTCACCCAGCAGCCAACCATGTTCAAAATGTCCCTCTTCGAACGCATGGAAGACTGAAGAGTTCCTCAGGATAGAGGAATCGTGACTGGAACCAGGGAATTTGGGTACCACATGCATTATCCTCATCGTCGCATCACATACCACCTGTACATTGAGTGAATGGTAGTGCTTACGATTGCGGTACACATGCTCACTCTGACTAGGTGCAATCAAAGCAACATGTGTGCAATCGATTGCACCCAGCACACATGGTATCCCTGCTATATTATAAAAGCCAGTCCTGACTTCCAGCCACTCTGTCGCCTCTGTAGGAAAATGAATATAATTCCTAGCGCGTCTATTGAGTGCATAGAGAAACTGGGTCAAGGCCCGCGAGAATGTAGATTGCGAGACCCCGCCCACTATGCCCACAGTTGTCTGGTATGACGCGGAAGCAAGATAATGTAATGAGCACAGCATTTTAACAAGCCCAGGGACTGCACGACCTCTGGCTGTGAAAAAATCTAAATCTCCCCTTATCTCCTGATAAAGAGATAAGATTGCTGCTGAACTCAAACGATAGCGACTTACTATCTCCTCCTCACTCATCCCATCTAACAGGGTTCTCTCCCTGTACAGACGCGGACGAGGCACAACTTGTCTCCTCTGTCTTCTCCTCTGATCTCCTGTCCCTCTACCTGTCCCTCGGCCTGTCCCTCTCCCTGTCCCTGTCGTATCCGCGTGACTGTCCCTGTCACTGTCCCTCGGTGTGTCCCTCCCTTGCCCTATATCATTCTCTTGATCATCAAGCATGTCATAGAAAAGAATGTTCCTCCGTCTCCTAAACAATCTCAACATTTTGAAATGAGTAGTTGTGAATGAGCAGGTAATGGGCGTCCTTTAAATAGGTATGTGATGATGTCAGATGACATAGTAAAATGCAAGGTGTTACATTAACATAATAAAGTACTTCTGTGGCAAGCTGTGTGCAGTTGTTGTTATAAGTATTTGTTGTGTGTATTCTGCAGGGAATGATGATATTTGCCAATGATGTGACGTGAAGCTTTGTACAAACATTGCTTGCAAATAAATAGTTGCATGTGCAATGCATGTAAAACTTCTGAACGCAAGAGTCAGTCATGTAATTAGACAAAAAGGCTGAGATTGACGTGGGAAAAGTTTTGTGTAACATGTGTAATTAGCCATGTTATTGTGACATGTTGACAACAATGAATAGTCGTGTGCATATGCATGCATTTCTGTAAGGAGGATAGTTGCTATAGAATGAGTTTACAAGGTGTCCCAATGATGAATTACTGTACATGTGTGTATAAGTTAGGTTGAAGTGCTTGTAATGCTACGGTTACAATGTAAACATGCAATGTGATTGATCGTCCAATAAGTGACGTCATGAAAATAGGGAGGACCCAAAACTATATGTAAACATGAGAATACAGATGTACATGAACGTTTAAAGATGCGTGACACATTACAAGCATTGTGTAATGTAAAGGAAGATGAATATACGGTGTATGTGTGACATGTGTGACATGTGTAACATCATGTAAATAATTGTCGCTCAGTTCAGTAAAATGTGTGATATGATGTGAGGTTCTCCTTTAAGAGTTGAGTATAGTATTTTCCCTTGACACATCATCACATGATGAGTAATGTGACCCGCAAATGCTGACAACATGTAAAAGTAGAATGTTATGCAAATAATACACGTCAGCTGTGACACAATGCAGGGAATGACCCCCACACTGTAATACAAATGACGTTTGTATTGTGAGCAATGAAACGTAAACAGTAGTATACTGTTATACGTCCCCGCTCCATTGACTTCCATTGATGTACAGAAGATGTTTTTTTTCTAAGTGCCGTTCCGGCAGCCTTAGCGATTGTTCTCCCCTCCAAACTGCCAACTTTAGTTGGCGGGAGAAATTGGCCATAACATCTCAATTTCGTAGTGCCGATCAGCCCCGATAAGCTGATTTTTTTTGTTGAATCCAGCCGATTTAAAAAAGTGGCGATCAGTGGCGAGAACAGGCTTATCGGCAGCCGACTGGCCATAACAAAATAATCGGCTCCGAAACCTGGCGAAATCAAGCACTTATCGGCGCTTACTGAATTTCAAACCCAATTTTGGCTATAAAATGGCGATAATTCCCTTATCAACGCTTACTGCATGAGGCCCCTAGTCACACTACACCAGAGGATCATCAGAGGTGTACTGGGATATTGCCTATAGAACAGTGAATGCTGTGAGCCCAGCTGTGAGCCGGTATACTTGATGAGTGTGAGATACTCTAACATTCTCAATTGCTTTTAAAGACCTAACAGAATGTGAGTTTGTTACTTATTATATTTTATTAAGTTTTTATTATTAAACAGTGTGACACTATTTGTGTGTCCTTTACCTTCCCTCATACATGCATCCATATCTGTGAGGCGGAGGCTTGGCATTGAGAAATTGTTGCAGATAATCTGAAGAAAAAGATCCAGGAACGTTCCCAGAATACTGTATGCAGTTCCAGATCCCAGGGTGGATAAAAGGCTCGAATTGCTAGAAACGCTGTGAGTGCATATCTTACCAATTAAGGGGTTAATTTCCAGGACATACTACCCTATTTTCGTTTTCTTTCTTGTCTCCCTTTGCGACTAGGTCATTCTCTTGGTATATATATATATATATATATATATATATATATATATATATATATATATATATATATATCAAGCCCTCTGATGAAGCGAGGGTGAAACACGTGTTGGGGCGTTTGTTTTTCCCTGACTCCCCTGCGGATGGACCCCTCAATTGGAAGACCTTTACCCTTTGGACATTTTACTATCACAGTGTGGCATGGATGGTCTCATGGACTATGGTAACTGATGTGAACTGTTAACCATTGTTGATCCCATACTAACAGTCTCTTTTTGGTACTGTGCCTGGTTTGCCTTGATTATACCAACTGCATTTACGGTGTATGTATATAATATATGTATTTGACATCAGCATGTATTAGGCAATTTGGTGCATGTGTTATCTATGCTTGCTGTGTGGTTTTATATTTACATGGGGTGAGGCCGGCCTTGTAGGTTCAAGGGGTTATTGTTAACCCCTTGTTCTACATATATTTTGTGCTTTTAGGCTTTTTTCCCTTGCCTTGGGTATTAGGGGTCCATCAGTATCTTCATATGGGATTTCCCCTGTCTGATTCATATTCTATCACAGGAGGATGTCAGGGTTTGTTTTAATATTTTTTGTATTTTATGTTTGATTATTTGTGCTGTTGAATAAATTATAATTTTCTTTGATATTTGTTCTGATGAGTATACTTGAGTGCTGAGTTGGGACGCTTTTCTTTTCATTGTTATATATATATGTGTGTATGTGTGTGTGTGTGTGGTTATATGTATTGTTTTTTTATATGTATTCGGTAGGTGTTTTTTTTGTATGCATTTGTTGGGGTGGGGGAGGTTGTATATATTTGGTGGGGTGGGGAATTTTTTGTATGTATTTGGGGGTTGGAAGTTTTTTGCATTGGGTGGTGGAAAGTTTTTTGTTATATATCTTGTGGGGGGAATTGTGTGAGGGGGTGGGATTGAGTGAGCGTGGGGTGATTGACTTGATGGAGGGAGAGGAGAAAGGGGGTGAATGAGGAAAAGAGGGAGTAAGAGTGAGACGCAGGAGAGAGAAAAACATGCGAGGTGGGAGAGTGAGATGGGGTGAGACGGAATGGAGAAAAATACCTGGGAAGACAGGGTGCTCGTGAGGTGTGAAATGGGGGGCGGTTTGCAATACCGCCGACAGGGGGCCTGCTTAAAATGTTTGTCCTTGACCCACACGATTTCTGTTGGCAGCCCTGAGTGCAATGAGTGACAGTAAAGAGCACAATATGAACATGTGGTTACTGCTGTAACGCTCACACTGTTACCCTGCTCTGGGAATGATTGTGTGCATTTTTTAGAAAACACGACATAAAGTCAAGGTTAAGGGAGTGCAGATGTGATTTTTATTGCATAGGGTGACATGATGACTTGATTACAGTATGCTCACGGTTTGACTAGCTTTGCGGGACAAAACAATACTGCCACCTAGTGACCACTTCTTGCTTAGCATAAATAAGAATTTCAAATCTTAAAAATAGACTTGTAGTGCGAATAAAAAAGAATATTTAAATGAATAATTAAACATGTCACTGCAGAAACGCTTTCCCAAAGGAAAGCTATAGAGGCCCTAAAGCACACACAGATGCTATAAGTTGCTATGAGATGCTTCAATGATGCTACAGTATGAGTAATGTCCTCATTGATCTAAAAAGAAATATCTCCTCCATCCCAGAGAAAGAGAAGGTGAGAAGCCTTGGAGCTTTTACTAACAAAAACATAATTGAAAGCCTCATTTCTGCAAAGCTGTTACTTTCAAATCCATCCAATGAGAAAAATTAGAGTATTTACCTGGAAAACATATTTACAGATAGTAGTGGATTTGGCAAAATCTCTGCTGATGAGTCTTTAAAACCCCCACATTGCCTGTATTACAAGACCTGCACTGGCGGAGAGAAGGCCTCATTTTAAGATTTTGACCCTTACCATAAAGGCTATCAATGGACAATGGAGACCCGTTTGGCAGCCTCAATCCATAAGAAGTTGCATTCTCAGAAAAGCGGACAGATGCTCCAGGAGAAGATTGGAAATGATGAGAATCATTATAATGAGACCTGCGGGTGTGAGTCTGTAAGCTTTGCCCAGGCACCTTCATAGCAATTTTCTGCTGCCCATCACACATGTATGACGTCATTCTAAAAAGGGCACAGGCACGTGGTATTACCTCCTTATACCAGCTTCTTTCTACTCATCAGTCAGTACATTGCCACCCCCTCCATATAACAGGCTTCTTAACAGAGAGCGATCTAAATATATAGTTATTATAGGAATCTAGTGCGAGAATAAGATCTGGAAATAGGTCAGATTAATTGTATTAAACTCACATGAAAGATACAGATAGTATGTGTCATGTTATTCATCTTGGCTATAGGATCCTATGGAAAGTAAAACTCCAGGAAACTATAGGGTAAAAACATGTATTTATTTAAAAAAAAAAAACCTGTAATTGAGTAGAATCAAACATGTAGAAAAGGTTTATAGGAATATTTAATTGCTGGAAAATTTGATTTACCCAGTACTAGACACTCCTTTTTTTTCAGAGGGACTATTTTAAATATATATATATATATATATATATATATATATATATATATATATGTATGTGTATGTGTATGTATATATATATATGTATATGTATGTATGTATATATATATATATATATATATATATATATATATATATATATATATATATATATATATATATATATATATACACAAATCATTGTGACAATAAATACCTGTCTCAGGAAGATTGCATTCTTATGTACTGTACTGTATATTGAGTTACAAAGAGAAAGAGACTTCCCAATCATGAACCAGCAGGAGAGGAAGCATCTCCCCCTCCTACATACTTAGCTTCAGAGATTGCAGCTCACACAATGTATTTGTTACTTTGATTTCTGGGATCGATGCACTGAGACAAAGTTGCCACCTGGTGGCGCTGTATAAGCATAGTGTAAAGTCTGCCAGATAACAGTGAGAAGGAAGTTATTGTACATCTGCCTTATGCTCTCCTCCCAGTGTGGGACTCAGAGCGCAGTAATATGTCCCAGAGTCAGAGGTCCTCAGCCTGGTGATGTTCAGAGGGAAATGCTTGTTCTTGGTGTCGTGGTTATGAAAGAAGCGATCCTTGAGTTCCTCCTCCAGGTCCTTGTTCTTGGTGGTATCTCTCAGGAGAAGGTGCAGTGTCTGCCCCGGTTTCTGCACATACCAGAACATGTAATATGCTGTTACATCGTAACTGCAGCTCAGTGTCGCCTCCATCCCTTCCCTGGCAGTAACTTCTGAGGGTGATTGAGTCACTTGATCCCCTGAGGCAGAGCCTGAAAAGGAAAAACAGCAGCAGATTAGGATGCCCCCAGTCACACACAGTGCAGCTCCTACACATCCTAATCATCTCAGAGAGCAGACATGAAACCCGCCCAGGACTGGAAAGAGAGACACACATTGGCTCAGGCTTACTGCAGGTGGATGGACGTGTCCTGTAACTCCAGGACAATATGTCCTTGTTAAGAGCTGAAAGTTTGCAGTTGTACAGTGGGAGCGCTCAGATGGATTAAATATTCTTCATTAACTCCAAAGTGAGAATGACTTACTGATAAAGGCTGCTATCAGGGAAAGACACATTACATTGAGGCTGTGCATGTTTGCTGCTGAAATTCGTCCTGTTACTAAAGTACTAACTACAGAGTAAGGATTATAATGCACAACTGGTGCATATTACAGGCACAGGAAGTGACGTGGTGGTGGGGGGGGGTAGTTCTGTCAATGATTTTTTTTTTAAATGTATCACGTGACCTGGTTTTTGACTCCCTCCCTCCTCGCCTGTACAAACCCAGAGCTCCTGTGAACGTCAAATTATTCTCATCAATGTCTTATGTGTTTGTGAGCTCTTTGGTGACAGGGATCCCAGTCTCTGGAGCTTTAACATATATGTTTTGTGCACTTTTTCCAGTTCTTGTGCTTCTTAGTGAGATGTTAATAAAGAATAATGGGATTGCAGTCATTGCTGATGCTTCTTAATGTTACAGCTGCACTAACCATCTCATCCCCTGTGCCTATGTGTTACCTTACCCTTACTTATAGATTGTAAGCTCCTTGGGGCAGGTTCTAATCTAACACACACATTGCCGGGCGGCTATCCTATCTCTTGTATCTCTATCCTATATTGTATCTCTAACAATCCATGACATGCCTGTAAATTGAATGTATCACCACTATTCATTTTAATGCAACAAGTTGATTAAGTCCTCCAATCCTGATGGATATGAAATCACCTACTTTCCTCTTCGCCACATCACCACGGCAACGCAGCATCAAATGACTCCGCGGGTCATGTGACGTGCGCATCACCATTGCAACGCACGCCAAATGAAGCCGCGGGGTCACGTGATGTCACCTGCACGTCATTTGACGCTGGATATTAGTAAAGGGGGGAGGGCGCGAGCATAGGGGCTGTCAGGCAGTGGGGGCGCAGCACATAAAGTGTGACCCAAAATGTCAAAACAGCTGCCTGTGGGTGGGTTTACTGGCATTGCATCTGATCCCAGGCTGTGTTTAAAAGCTGTGTTAAAACAGTGAGCATTGGCGTAAGTGCTCCATGTAATAATGGATTTAAGGCAAAAGGTGGCAGTGTGTGCTCATTTGCATGTCATTTCCCAGGATCCCTTGCTGCAGTGGAAGCATTTATGCTAGGTGATAATGGTGAAAAGCAGGGTTGCAGACCTGTCTAAGACATGTTAATGTGCTTAAAAGTAATATTTTTATTTGCTATATATATATATATATATATATATATATATATATATATATATATATATATATATATATATATATATATATATAGCAAATAATGGCTTGTGTAATACGAGCTTGAGACAAAAGGTGGCACTGAGTGCTCATTTGCATGTCATTTCCCAGAATCCCTTGCTGCAGTGGAAGCGCTGTATGCTGGGTGAAAATGGGGAAAGACAGGGTTGCAGACCTGTCTAAGACATGCAAATGAACATACAGTAATATTTACAGTTGCTTTATGCTTTACTGTGGAGGGTTTTTGTCACTTTTTTTACCCACCATAACCTTAATGACAGTGGTGATTAGCTACTCTAGTCTCAAACCATAAGCCATTAAGACCAGCCTCACACTGATGATACCCATCAAGGTTGAAACATGTATGTGAGTAGGTCTAATGGCTTTGCATCTCATCCCAGCCTCTGTTTAAAAGCTGTGTTTAAAACAGCATGCAGTGGCTTGAGGATTGGCTTGTGTAATACGAGTTTGAGACAAAAGGTGGCACTGAGTGCTCATTTGCATGTCATTTCCCAGAATCCCTTGCTGCATTGGAAGCGCTGTATGCTGGGTGACAATGGGGAAAGACAGGGTTGCAGACCTGTCTAAGACATGCAAATGAACATACAGTAATATTTACAGTTGCTTTATATATATATATATATAGATAGATAGATAGCAAATACAAATATTATTATTATAATATATATTAATATAAATATTATGTATTTTTAATTATTTATATATATTTATATATATATATATATTTATATATAAATATATATATAGCAGGTAATAAAGAACCATAGGCACTCCGTCTGAATAGAAAAATTGGGTGCAAATACTGTACAAATAAATAGGCAATATGATACCACACGTGGACGAATATCAGAGGCAGCACTCCAAATGAATATCAAAAATCCTGTATTATTCAACAAAACATCATATCCAACGTTTCGGTCCTCAAACGGGACCTTTGTCAAGGTGATGATTGTCATCACCTTGACAAATGTCCCGTTTGAGGACCGAAACGTTGGATATGATGGTTTGTTGAATAATACAGGATTTTTGATATTCATTTGGAGTGCTGCCTCTGATATTCGTCCACGTGCGGTATCGTATTGCCTATATATATATATATATATATATATATATATATATATATATATATATATGAACGAAATCAGCGCTAGGACTAACACAAATGAAATATTATAAGTGAGTAAATGGGTGACAAATAAATGTACTAACCCAGGTGAAATGAGCTAGCAGGATGCAGCCCTAATGAGGATATGCCTATCCTGATTAAATGGAAGAAAGAAAAAAGGTGCAATCCTGTATAGCAATAAAAAACAGGAACATTTATTAATTAAGCAAGGAAGGCTAGGTGATTGAACAGATTAAAACAAACACAATGATGCCAATAGACACAATAAACACTATATATGACAATAAAAACAAGAGTACTCTTGAAAATAAAAAAGAAGGGAAATGTGACCAAAAAAATGTCCAATAGCACAAATGTAGGAGGCAGTGAGATGTGGGAGGAATTGTAACTCGATGGGTCGCAAATGACTGGAGCAACAAATGGGGAGAGGTAATTGACCCGTCAGATTATAGATTGCAGATGCAAACATGGAAAAATCAGGCTGATATCTATAGATGGAGATAGGGGGTAAGCAAATAGCAAAGGCAAGGTATTAAGGAATGGTCTCACCCAAGGATGTAACCACGATGACCACAGGGGTCTCCGCGTCCCTCCGTCAGCACACCAACAAAATCACGCTGGAGATGAACATGTGATGCTGATCCGGGTAACACTGGAGACGCTGTTCCACTTCCTGGATTACCCCCTCACACAAGACAGCTGTATTCGTTCAAATTGAATATTCACTCGTGTCTCTGCTTGATGTCAGACTCAGACTCAGACAGACAGACAGACAGACAAATGCAGCCTTCCACTTTGTTCTGTGACTAACTAAATGTTTTTGTTTGTGCGAGCTTTCGAGATACACTGATTTCTTCTGGTGTGTTACAGTGGATAAGCAAGAAAGGTTTTTACTTACTTTCTGGAATGTATCTGACTGAAGCCCATCCCTCCCCCCTGTGCAGTATGCAATTTATGACTTAAGGTGTTAAATGGTCCCTGAATTTTACTGATATGTGTGTGTGTGTGCATGTTTAAAAAGCATTTCCTTAGCCACAGAACGAGAGAGAGAGAGAGAGAGAGAGAGAGAGAGAGAGAGAGAGAGAGAGAGAGAGAGAGAGAGAGAGAGAGAGAGAGAGAGAGAGAGAGAGAGAGAGAGAGAGAGAGAGAGAGAGAGAGAGAGAGAGAGAGAGAGAGAGAGAGAGAGAGAGAGAGAGAGAGAGAGAGAGAGAGCAACTTCCACTGATCTACTCATTAATTCTTTTTTTGCATACAGCTTTACCCATTTTGAAACCTAAGAGCATTATATGTCCATTTGGTATATTTGGAATCAGAGGGAACACAAACTGCAGTCTTTTATTAGTGATTGTTCAGGACCTTGGACAATTCCTAGAACAGGACCCCAGTCCCATGAATACAAGCTCACCCCACTAATTCCCAGTATTATACAGTAACTTCGTGTAAGATTAGGCACTACCAAGTGAATTTATAATGAGTTATAATTAAGGACAATTATCAGGTGATATTGTAATTTCACTGGGGTGGAAAATTACTATTATAATACAATTTGAATAAGCTCACTCAATAAAAACTGTGGGCAGTTAACCATAGATACAATCCGTATATTGCATTTTCTTAATATTTTAAACCAAACATATTTTTTAATAAAATAATATGCATTAGGTTTAGTTCTAAATTAACGTTGTGTATTATTGACTGTATATTTTTGGTAAGAGTATATAGATACAATTCTGATATTTTTGCACATCTCATTTTGTGCTTCTCATTCTTGCACATGTATTTATTGTAGTGTTTGGGAAATGACTATTACACACATGACTGCGATGTGGCACCTTTATAAGTGCACATTTGTCTTGTGAGCATATTGCACGGATGTGAACACCCTTTGTGTCACTGTGTCTGTCAGTGCACAGTAATACACTCCGGTGTCTCCCAGGCTGACTCTGGGGATGGTGAAGGTGCTGGATATTCTGCCCTCTGCGATATGCACAGTCCCGATATCATTGCTTGCCATCTTATTGTAGCTCTGGGCTATATAAGTAATTCTCCCATTATTCAAGTGCCGATAATATGCGATTGTCTCGCTGGTTATATCTGGGTGGTTACAGGTGATATTTATGTCCATTCCTTCTGATGTCTCCAAGAGAAGCTGCTGGATTATGTTGGCTCTGCACAAAACACCTAAAAGGCAGAAAGTTCTCCATCTTTATTACTGGGAAACTAAATGAAGTTGATTTAATAACAGCAGGGGAGGAAAGGTATTTTTCCAGATTATATCAGGCATTAAACTGCATAGCATATATACACATGTTGTGGGTTAGTTCGTATAATACATATCAGTGAGTGTTAATGAGTCCCATCAAGAACAGAACTCTTGTGGAAGTAAAATAAGACGAATTTCACACTTCCCAAGAACACACAGAATTTCTGCCAATGGGAATTTGGGAAAAATGTGTAATTTGCTTTAGTAAAACAAGTTATGCTAAATCTTATGTCATTCCAGTGCAAATGAAATCCAGTATTTCAGGGTTACTAGTACTCCGGCACAATACTCACAGCTGAGAAGTAGGAAACACACTCCACGTGCGGCCATTCTGAGGAGACAGTGTGAGCTGCAGACAGACAGGTGCAGAATGTTGGTGACTGTGCAGCTGCTTATCAGGCACTGGCTAAAATAATGGGAACTATATCCCCACACCCCTTTCTGGTTACCCCTGGGATCCCCACACCCATTTCTGGTTACTCCAGCGTTCCCACACCCCTTTGTGGTTACCCCTGGGATCCCCACACCCCTTTCTGGTTACCCCTGGGTTCCCCACACCCCTTTCTGGTTACCCCTGGGATCCCCACACCCCTTTCTGGTTACCCCTGGGATCCCCACACCCCTTTCTGGTTACCCCTGGGATCCCCACACCCCTTTCTGGTTACCCCTGGGTTCCCCACACCCCTTTCTGTTTACCCCTGGGATCCCCACACCCCTTTCTGGTTACCCCTGGGATCCCCACACCCCTTTCTGGTTACCCCTGGGATCCCCACACCCCTTTCTGGTTACCCCTGGGATCCCCACATCCCTTTCTGGTTACCCCTGGGATCCCCACACCCCTTTCTGGTTACCCCTGGGATCCTCACGCCCCTTCATGACACATTCCTGTCTTCACTATCCACCTCCGTCATGTCGCTGTCTTTATCACTTGGTGTAACCCCTCATCAGTAGATATTAATATGACTGCTGCACGTGGAATCTCACTAAGAGGGTTGGCTGCAAACATCGAGTTCACATACAGAGTTGCACAGTACAATATTCAATGTATGGTTTATGCTCATAAAAGGTCACAAGGGGCTTATTTTGTATTTATTTTGTGTTTTAGTTTTTCAGACACTTATATAGATGTCGGATTTGTTTTCAGGCAGCAAATAAAATATGAAAACAATGTTTATTACTAAATACAACAAAAGTAAAAAAGAGAGAGTGAAAAAATAATAAAGTGAGTTAGAACATTTTATGGTGGGAACTGGAAACTGATTATTGTAATGATTGCATCATGTCATTATGTGGTCCTGCAGCGCCCTCTAGCGCATTTACCGGGTGATTCCTTCACCAACCCGGGTCACATAATTGTTATTTTCTCTTTACACCCAAACTTTAGTAAAAAGAAACTAAAAAACCCGGCACACGAATATCTACAAATACACACATTAATAGGACAGTCATTAAGCGATCAGTATATGTACATGGCCACCCTTTGGGTGATGTGGGAAGGTGCTGGGTTTTTGTACAGGTTTCCTGCGTGTGACAGTCACTGTGTCACTCACAGCACAGTAATACACAGCTGTGTCTGCCACCCTCACTCTGCTGATATGGAGACCTGTAGACAGACTCTTCTTGTCCATAGTCACTGAGATCCGGCTGCTGGTGCTGCTGCCTGTGCTGTATCCAGATGCACAGATCTCCAGGGCGAGTCCAGGGACATGCTTATACCAGGCAATCAATTGGTAGTTGTTTATAGTGTGGTTACACCCGAGGGTCACATCGTGGCCTTCTTCAGACTCCAGCTGTGGGTGTTGGGAGACCTGCGGGTCACATTGACCACCTGAGAACACAAGATAAAGGCGGTGAAGGGTCATTGCAGATATGAAATCACAGCCAGAGCCCAGAAGTGACCGGAAAGTGCTGGTTCTGACCCCTCTGTATGCAAGTTCCGCATTCATTTCTAACACAACAAACGTTTGCAAACTGTGCAGAATGCAGAATTGTAGTCGGAGTCAGGGGGATTTTATATTGTTTTATACTTCCCACGTATTTTATTTTAATTAATCTAATTTTAGTGTTCATTGGGCAATAAGAGATACGGTTTTGCTCTCTGGTGGCAGAAGACTATGATAGCCATTTGTTGCTGAGGATTTGTACATGAACACACAATGTATGTTGCATTTTTAATTATGATAAAAAAATAACATTTTAGTTGAACCCATCCCTGCTTGGATAACTAACACTTTAATGTTTGCAGAATCCATAATATTCTCTCTGTGCTGTGCAGATACATTCCTTATTTATTTTCTCAAGCACAAAAAGAGTTTCTGAAATCCCTATTCCTTCGCCCCTTTTAACAGAATAAAATATTACTCTTACCTAAAAAAGTTGTTGTAAAAAGGAAGATCCACAGAACTATTACTCTCTCATCGAATTGAGTCATGTTACAACCTGAAATGTTGAATGAGGTCTCTTAGGAATTTCTGGGGCATCACAGGAGGAAACAGTACACTTATAAGACCTCCCTCCTGACGTTTCAATGACACCAACCATGTTTGTGGGTGTATAATATTTTGATAAACAGAAAGAAAAGCAAACCAAGAATAGCAAAAGTTGAAGATATTGAATAAAATTGCCCCCATCCTCAAAAAAAATATTAATATTTATTTATTTTTGGGGTTTCTTACTTGAGTTAATTACACATGCAAAGTCTAATTATACTGCAAAAATCAACATCATTGATAAAATACAAATGTTGTGATTTTAACAATGTAAAAATTGATTGACAATGAAAACATTGCATCATATAAGGTTTTGTTTAAAGCTCACAATTATTCTCTCCTTCTCAAGAAAAATTAAATTGTCACTTATTTTATTTGTTTTCTCTTTGGATTTCTAAGTCCGATTCACAATGCACTTGAGTGTGGAAATGGAAATTTTATAACTGTTACCATTGATTAAAAATTTCCATTAATCAGGAAGTGGAATAAAAGTTAGAAACATCTCATTGTGTAATTTTAGTACAGGTTATGACATGTAATTGAATATATATTAGTTTCACATTTTCTGTTGGGCCGAATTAAATCCTTAGCAGCACGTTCCTAGAGGGCACCCCTATTAGGGTGTGATTAATGTATTTAGCCACCTGTAACTTCCTACTGAGCAGCTTGTGGGAGACCAGTCCTTCCCTTTTCAAGGTATATCATCTTCCAGTTAGTTCCCTGTAAATTCACTTATCACTCTGCTTGCTTACATGTAAGTAGCATCACTGGTATATACCAGTTTTTAACTGCACTAAGTTACATACAGCTGCAGCGGCCATTACTCGAACATTCGTACATCAGAATACCGATGTCATGACGTGGGAAGTCTTCCAACCTTCCCACCTTAAGACGTGAGTGCGGCGAGTGCAGAAAATTTCATTTTAGTGTTCTAGTTTGTAAACACCTGAAATTGACACAGTGGCACAGTAGCACAGTAGCACAGTAGCACAGTAGCACAGTAACACAGTGGCACAGTGGCACAGTGGCACAGTGACACAGTAGCACAGTGACACAGTAGCACAGTGACACAGTAGCACAGTGGCACAGTGACACAGTGCCACAGTGACACAGTAGCACAGTAGCACAGTGACACAGTAGCACAGTGGCACAGTGGCACAGTGGCACAGTGACACAGTAGCACAGTGGCACAGTGGCACAGTGGCACAGTGGCACAGTGGCACAGTGGCACAGTGGCACAGTGGCACAGTAGCACAGTAGCACAGTGACACAGTAGCACAGTGACACAGTAGCACAGTGACACAGTAGCACAGTGGCACAGTGGCACAGTGACACAGTGGCACAGTGGCACAGTGGCACAGTGGCACAGTGGCACAGTGACACAGTAGCACAGTAGCACAGTAGCACAGTAACACAGTGGCACAGTGGCACAGTGGCACAGTAACACAGTAACACAGTGGCACAGTGGCACAGTAGCAATGTAGCACAGTAACACAGTAGCACAGTAGCACAGTAGCACAGTAACACAGTAACACAGTGGCACAGTGACACAGTGACACAGTAGCACAGTGACCCAGTGGCATAGTGGCACAGTGGCACAGTGGCACAGCGGCACAGTAGCACAGTAGCACAGTGGCACAGTGGCACAGTGGCACAGTGGCACAGTGGCACAGTGGCACAGTGGCACAGTGACACAGTAGCACAGTAGCACAGTAGCACAGTAACACAGTAGCACAGTAGCACAGTAGCACAGTGACACAGTAGCACAGTAGCACAGTAGCACAGAAGCACAGTGACACAGTAGCACAGTGGCACACTGGCACAGTAGCACAGTAGCACAGTAGCACCGTGGCACAGTGGCACAGTAGCACAGTAGCACAGTAGCACTGTGGCACCGTGGCACAGTGGCACAGTGGCACAGTGACACAGTGACACAGTGGCACAGTAGAACAGTAACACAGTGGAACAGTGGCACAGTGGCACAGTGGCACAGTGACACAGTGACACAGTGACAGTGGCACAGTGGCACAGTGGCACAGTGGCACAGTAGCACAGTAACACCGTGGCACAGTGGCACAGTGGCACCGTGGCACCGTGTCACTGTGGCGCCGTGGCACAGTAGCACAGAAGCACAGTGACACAGTGGCACAGTGGCACAGTAGCACAGTAGCACAGTAGCACAGTAACACAGTGGCACAGTGGCACAGTGGCACAGTGACACAGTAGCACAGTGACACAGTAGCACAGTAACACAGTAACACAGTAGCACAGTAGCACAGTAGCACAGTAACACAGTAACACAGTAGCACAGTGACACAGTAGCACAGTAGCACAGTAACACAGTAGCACAGTAGCACAGTGACACAGTAGCACAGTAGCATAGTAGCACAGTAACACAGTAGCACAGTGACACAGTAACACAGTACCACAGTGACACAGTAGCACAGTAACACAGTAACACAGTAGCACAGTAGCACAGTAGCACAGTGACACAGTAGCACAGTAGCACAGTAACACAGTAACACAGTAACACAGTGGCACAGTAACACAGTAGCACCGTGACACAGTAGCACAGTGGCACAGTAACACAGTGGCACAGTGACACAGTAGCACAGTGGCACAGTGGCACAGTAGCACAGTGACACATTAGCACAGTAACACAGTAGCACAGTAGTACAGTGACACAGTAGCACAGTAGCACAGTAGCACAGTAACACAGTAGCACAGTAGCACAGTGACACAGTGACACAGTAACACAGTGGCACAGTAGCACAGTGACACAGTAGCACAGTGACACAGTAGCACAGAAGCACAGTGACACAGAAGCACAGTGACACAGTAGCACAGTGACTCAGTAGCACAGTGACTCAGTAGCACCGTGACACAGTGGCACAGTAGCACAGAAGCACAGTAGCACAGTAACACAGTAGCACAGTAACACAGTAGCACAGTAGCACAGTGACACAGTGGCACAGTAACACAGTAGCACAGTGACACAGTGGCACAGTAGCACAGTAACACAGTAGCACAGTGACACAGTAGCACAGTAGCACAGTAGCACAGTGACACAGTGACCCAGTAGCACAGTGACACAGTGGCACAGTAGCACAGTAGCACAGTAACACAGTGACACAGTAGCACAGTAGCACAGTGACACAGTAGCACAGTACTGTACACATTACAATTCATTCATTTCATTGCAACCAAAGAAACAGAATCCATGAAATTAAACAAAGCAATCGCGATAAGCGCGGGTGCTTGGTGCGATTGGCCGCGTTCATGCTGCGTGGTACTCAAGAGCACACGAAATCGGCGCCCTGATTTGTTCGAATAACGGCCGCTGCAGCGGTAAGCTTATCCTTAGTATATTAACCCCTTCAGGGTACATTTCACAGAACATTTGTATGCATTTAGCATAGGGACCTGCTATTGAGACTTACCTTGACGTTGGTTAGCAGGTTGGCATTATTTGATCAAAGGATGTAACCAAAAGTCTATTTTGTCTTACAGATTTATTTTCCACTATTTTTATTTATTTCCCCATTTATTGCTATCGCAATGGGAGAAGCGCAGGGATTCACTTTCTATGTAATTGAATCGATCACATACTACAGTACACTTTGGTGATAGCAGCTGCTATATATATATATATATATATATATATATATATATATATCACATCGATCGGGTGCTTTTTCTCTTGTTTCTCCAATAGAATTTGCTGGGAGGTTTCTGACCCCAAAGAAGAAGCAGCCCGGGCGTTGTAATCTCCATACACTTTGGTGATAGCAGCTGCTACACACACACACACACACACACACACACACACACACACACACACACACACACACACACACACACACACACACACACACACACACACACACACACACACACACACACACACACACATATATATATTGTGTATATATATAAAAAAATCCCCACCCCCAAATACATACAACCTCCCCCACCCCACCAGATGAATTAAAAAAAACACCTACCCAATGCATATAAAAAAACAATACATATAACCCCCATAGGACTTTGAGTGCTGTGAGGGAGCGCACTGGAGGTGTACCAAGACCCTGTGAGTACCTGGAGGGTTGTGAGAAGTTCACGGGACCCAGTTACATGAACTGTTTTGGACTGAGTAATCAGAGCCCTAGGGCCTCATGCAGTAAGCGTCGATTATGTGAAATCGGCAATCTTACCGATTAGTCATGTTATTGGCGATTTTTCCTCTCCGTATGCAGTAAGTGCCGAATACATTCAAAATCAACCCGAAAACAAATCCGCCCACTCTCACGATGATTAGCCGATCACACACAGGTGTATCGGCGTGCGTGGCGGGGTGCTGTTAGGTTGCCCAATCACAAATCTTGCTGAATCAGGCGAAACAAGCATGTATTGGATTGCGCGCCATATTTAAAGGCAACGTGTACTGCTAATCCTTCTCTGTGTTGTTGGGAGTGAGAGAGAGAGAGACGCACAGAGCTGGACGTTTGAAGATTTGCATATTGACTGAGAGACTTGTTGTGTATTGGGTGAGCTTTGTCCATTGTTGTTTTGTTTACATCTTTGTCTTGTTTTATATGTGGAAGTGTTTCGTGTGATTGGCTGTACATTTATTGTCTGTTTTTTGTGAGTGCTGGAAGTATGCCTGCAAAGCGTGGGAAGAGTGATGCTGGTGGGAGTGGGAGTGCTACTCGTGGGAGTACGCGTCGGAGTGAACGTACTGTTCAGGGGAGTGATGTTGCTGGTGCACCGAGTGGTGTTGCTGGGAGTGGGAGTGGTGTTGCTGGGAGTGGGAGTGCTGTTGCTGGGAGTGGGAGTGCTGTTGCTGGGAGTGGGAGTGCTGGTGCTGGGAGTGGGAGTGCTGGTGCTGGGAGTGGGAGTGCTGGTGCTAGGAGTGGGAGTGCTGGTGCTAGGAGTGGGAGTGCTGGTGCTAGGAGTGGGAGTGCTGGTGCTGTGAGTGCTGCTGGTGGCGCAGTTGCTGATGGGGTGGATGGTGGTGGCGTGCTTGCTGGTGGGCAGCTTTTGGAGGCTCTTCCATTGGAAGAAGGAGAGTCCAGTCAGCACCAGCCAAGCTCTGACCCTAAACCTGCTCGGAAGAAACGTGTGGAGAAGCCACGTAATCCTCGCTTCAAAGACCAGGAAAATACAGCTCTTGTCACTGGCATTCTGGAGCACTATGACAGTATATATGGACATTTACTAGGTAAGTGTACCTTTACATTTATTATTCAAATACATGTGATCCTAGGTCATCTGAGTTTTGTTCATATGCAAATATGGGTTCAGAATATCTTTCTATGTTAATTAGTCTGGAAACACAGCTTTTTATCATGCCTTACAAGGACAACTAAACACAGGCGGTCAATTTGCCATAACTGCATACAATATGAATGCAAGCTTGCTTACATGTATAGGTTTAGTAGTGAATGCTCATGTGCTTCACATATTACACCTAAAACAGCATGTTTGCTATCTCTTGGAACAGCTAGCAGTGTAGGAAACTGGTGCTTCTATTATTATTAATTTACCTCATATATTTTATATGTTTTTCAAGGGCGGACAAGTTCAGCAAGCAGAAAAGAAATGTGGGACACAATAGTCATTGGTGTCAATGCGTGTGGGAATCATGTGAGGGACAAGCGGAATTGTCACAAGAGATTTGATGATATTAGGTCCAAATTGAAAAAGAAAATACAACACCAACGCGTGCATGCTACTGGCACTGGAGGTGGGCCGACACCACAACGTCTCATATTAAGTCCATTGGAGGAGCTGCTTCGGGCAAAATTACTTCCCGTCGTCGTGGAAGGCTTACCTGGTGACCGTGATATTGGAATTTATCCCTCACAATTTCCACCAGGTGAGAAATATTAATGTACTAGGCGTGTCGTTGCTTACAGTTATTTTGCATATTTACACTGCTTTTTATACTATCTTCACAATATAAGCATACCTGCATCTATATATGTATATGTCTGATTCTGTATATATATATATCTCAAAATAGACATATATGTTGTAGTCCTACTAAAAGCAGTAACTAATATAGCACGTGCCATTGCGTGCTCATTTACATGTGAATTCCCAAAATGCATTGCTGCAGTGGAATCAGTTGATGGTGGGCGAAGATGGGGAACAACAGGGTAGTACACATGTGTAACACATGTTAATGAGAAATTATTACTAGCTACAGGTACAGAACATAAATATGTATAATATTATTGTGTATTTTATTTATTTTACTCCGACAAACATGACATTACTGCCTATTTTAAGCATGCATCAAATATATTGCATGCAACGGCCTACAAACATCACTTGCACTAACACATCTATAGTTGTTAATGAAAAGGTCCATTTTTGATTTAAGTCATATACAGACAGCATAATGAGGCACACGTATCATATGTTATGTCATTGTTTTCATAACTTAAAAACTGCACACGACTATTTAGCTCATCTACCATTGTGTTAAAGCAGCTGCAATTAATATCTCATCACAGCATACACTTCAACAGAGGGGGTGGGGTTCAGCACACACACTAATTACAGGCTCATTTTAGGGTCAACTTAGTTCACACCATTTTCACCTGTTTCAAGTAATTGAAAGGTGTGGCTGATTAGGCTTTTTGGGGAAGGGAATACCGTTCTTACAACCTGACTAGCACAACTGAAGTTAATCACACTCATTTGAAAGCTTAACTTTAGCTACTAAATGCCCCAACAACTCATTACTTATCAAAGCGTACGTCACACATTAGTTCACTCATATCTATAGTTGAACTACTATCAACGACACATTATCACACACTGCATGTGTTGTCTTGTTGAGTCACAGCCACATTCAGGTGTGCCACATCTTATATTAATATACCACACATATCCTCTACCAAAAACAACACTTTTTGCAATATGACCACCTTCATGATAACCATTGTGAATGGTCATCTCATGATAGTTATGTACATTATGATACTGATATCACTACACAACATATGATTTTTATGTACAAATTTAATGTATTTTTCCTCACGCATTACTGCAGAACCATAGTATGTTGTATGTTAGGGAACTCAAAACTTCTAAGTACACAGGCATGTACATTGTTATTACAACTAATTATGTTCACTTTCACACACACATTTTGGGTAAAGGAACTGATGCTGTTAGGTACTCATAAATACAGAACATACAATAACTGTTTGTTCAATATTTACACATGTAAATGTAAAACTAATGTTATTGTTAAATATAGTTGCCCCTGGAGGACATGTGTCACCTGAGACGGAACAAGTGTCTTCACCTGGGTCAGCCAGCTCAACACACCTAGAAGGTGAGTGTATCAGTTGGTGGCCATATAATATGTGCAGTTCTATATGTAATGTTGTCATGTTCATTATGTGTTTTGCACATGTTCTTTAAATAGGATTACTTAGTGTCAGTGAAAATGAAGTGTAAGGCAACATGTATTGTGTTAGTGATGTGAACTATCATGTAGGAGTTCTGAGTTTAGAGCAAGTTTTCATTCATTCATATTTCATACTGAGTCCAAACATTATTCTTAAGTCAAGGTAGTTTTTAATGTGAGGTTATAAAACGTATGGAAACATGTTAGGTGTTACTTATGACACAGTAGAATTACATAGTAACACAGCAGAGATTAACATGCCATTTAATAATGTGTACATTTATTTGTAGAACATGATGAAGAGGATTATGATGATGATGATGATGATGCCGCCGCCATAGACACACAAATACAAGCAAGTGACCATGAAGAGGTTCCAATTGAAACTGTTTTACCGCCAAATTGTCCAGCAAATACCACATACGATGCAATTGTAGCTTCTGAGGGAAAAATTGTGGAAGCAGAAAATCGTCGCCATTCTGACCTGATGACAGTGCTGGAAAGGATGATTGCACTGCAGGAAGAAACAGTTTCACAATTGGCACATCTCCACAGAGTCTTCATTGATGTGCCTAAACAGTTGCAAAAAATCAACACCTCATTCGAAGCATTAGTTGTTCAGCAAACACAAGCTAATTACTTGAGAATGACTAATATACCACAATTCAACTTGAACACCTCACAGGCAGGATCTGTTCATGCTGGTCAGTTTTCACCACATGCTTCTGATCTTCATTCACCAGGTCCGAATGTTACCGGTCAAGTAGCAGACATTGCTGTGCAGGTTCCTGACGACATCCTACCGCTGCCATCTGTACAAATTCAGCAGCTGACACCTACAAAGGAGGCCACAAAATCAAAACACAAGCAGTTACTACTGACCAGTTTTGGGTCAAAAACAACAAAAGACACATGAAACAGACCAACCATCACTTGTGCAGTGTCTACCAACTTGTTCACATGTGTCAGTGGGCACAAGCCCTGTAGGTGATTCACTGCCCAAAAGCCCTGTAGGTGAATCACTGCCCAAAAGCCCTGTAGGTGAATCACTGCCCAAAAGCCCTCTAGGTGAATCACTGCCCAAAAGCCCTGTAGGTAAATCACTGCCCAAAAGCCCTGTAGGTGAATCACTGCCCAAAAGCCCTGTAGGTGAATCACTGGCCAAAAGCCCTGTAGGTGAATCACTGCCCAAAAGCCCTGTAGGTGAATAACTGCCCAAAAGCCCTGTAGGTGAATCACTGCCCAAAAGCCCTGTAGGTGAATCACTGCCCAAAAGCCCTGTAGGTGAATCACTGGCCAAAAGCCCTGTAGGTGAATCACTGGCCAAAAGCCCTGTAGGTGAATCACTGCCCAAAAGCCCTGTAGGTGAATCACTGCCCAAAATCCCTGTAGGTGAGTCACTGGCCACAAGCCCTGTAGGTGAGTCACTGGCCACAAGCCCTGTAGGTGAGTCACTGGCCACAAGCCCTGCCCGAGAAGTGCCAGAGGCCACTCAAAGTGGCTCTGTTGTGGCTAAAGTTGGTGGCAAACGAAAAAGGAAAATTCAAGAGACAACAAGCAGGCCTGTTACTCGCTCTCAAAAAGGAACAAAAAAAATAAATTGTATAATTCACAAAATATGTCTTTGGCCTTGTTTTGTTGACTTCAGATTATCTAATTAATATTGTATGTATGCTGAAGACTGTGTTGTTTCCAAACTTTCAAATATGTTCTTGTACACGTGAAGTTTTAGAAATGTTAACACTCCTAATTAATGAATAGTGTTATAAATATTTATGTTTTAATCGTCTGTTCAGTAATGGTCCACCAGGAGCCAGTTGCTAAGTTTAGAGAAGCTGCCATTGACTTTGCAGCAAAACATTGCATTTGGGTGTGTTACTTGATGTAATCATTGCATGTGCATATTATTCACATGCAATTATAAAAGCACCTATTTAGCTGCAAACATCTTTCTTGTACGTGTACAGCAGGATTTTGTGTTAAATATTACTTACCTTTGCTGGCCATTGCAATGTTGTCCTTTAATCATTTATGTGTTCTTGTTTCAAGAACATCTCTGAATTTATACTAATATATATGTAGTATGTATGCATATATGCACACACACACACACACACACACACACACACACACACACTGTGTGTGTGTGTGTGTGTGTGTGTGTGTGTGTGTGTGTGTGTGTGTGTGTGTGTGTGTGTGTGTGTGTGTGTGTGTGTGTGTGTGTGTGTGTGTGTGTGTGTGTGTATGTATATATAGTACTATCTAAACTGGTATAGATGTATTTACAAAAAACATACACTTCATGCTTCCTTGTGAAAACACAGTATTTAAATAATACAGGCCTAATGTTTGAGAACTATACTAAGTGTGAGCCTCTAACATTATTGGGCGCAAACAAATGTTTATTACTTAATTCACTCATGTTTATCACCATTTAAATAGGTTTCATACAAGGCCTACTTACTGCCATCAATATGTTGTGTGTACTCCTGCAATATAAAAAAAAAAAAAAAAAATTATATATATATATATATATATAAATATATATATATATATATATATATATATATATATATATATATATATATATACACACATACACATACACACACACAATATACATATAGTACAATATACAGTACACTTTATATATATATATTTATGAGAGAGATATATTTATATATATATAGATACACACGTATTTAAACTCATGCAGACAGGGAGTTAACCAGACTTTCAAATACACACAGAAATGTATGTGGGAAAAAAACATTTAATTTTGCAGGTGTGTGTATTTACTGATATGGCTGTCTAAGCACTATTTTCACACAGTGCTCTTTGTTATTTTTCAAGAAAACTCAATGTTACTGAATTAAAAGTGTAGTAATGTTTTCAGAAACGAGATAAAAAAAGGATACATGTTTGTCCCACATGCGGCTATCACAAACCACAAATGTTCAAGCAATTAAAACTACAAATCCAATTGGCGTTTGAAATAAGGAGTTACAGTTTATACTTTTGTTGACCTTGAAAAGGAAACACAGCAATTTGTTAGCCATTGAGCAGTTTCATTTTGATGAGCAAAGAACAGATACCTGCACACATCTTTTGTGCTAATCTGCAATGGCTGATGAATTCGTGAAAATTATGAATCCGAATTTAGGCTATAAGTACATGGTGTCAGAAGCTATTTTGAGAACTTGCGGACACCAAGCGAGCACACGCCAAATCTATGATTTGATTCGATCAAAATATCCTTATTACCAAGACCGTCGGCATGCGTGCAATTTTAATTCCTCAATAAGATTCACTTTATCAACTAATGACTTTTTTGAACGTGTGCAGGATAAGCTAGAAGACAACTATGGTTTCTGGAATATTGCCAAAGAAAAACATTTCACCGTGAAAGAGGGCACATATATTGTGGTTAAAGGCATATTTATTCCTAATGCCAATAGCAATGGATCCGCTACTACTGTTCCGTGTGAATCGATACCTGCTGCAATATCTGCACCCTCCATTCCTGAAACCCACATTGTACAACAACAAAACTACTATGATTATGTACCAAGCCTTTCAGCTGAAAATGCATTGGAATGGGTACCCGAAGAAATGAACCTACCTCTCGACCAATTGTTTGAAGAAAGCAGTGGCGATTCCTATGAGCGCTTCATGGAGGAGATGTGTGTCATACTGGATTCAGCGGGTGGGTCAAGCGTGGATGAAAAAGCCTTGCATTTCTGGAGCGACCAGTTGCAGCCAGACCAAGAGTTAATTCTAGAAGAATGGTAAATATAACAACCGTTATGAGTTGACTCTGCGTTTAAATGTTTTTTTTTTTTTGTAACCACCATTTTCCCTTTCAATGCGTGGATACAGCGTAACATTGCAGACTGCATAACATGTAGCGATCACAAATAAATTGTTTCCGAATACAATATAGTAGAACCTGAAAGAGTAGTACACATTGCTGACGGAATAAATATACGTACTTTCCTATCACTGTAAACATATTAGCAACATTTTACCATAACTCTAACACATACCTGTTTTGTTATCATGCTACATCTACAACATTTAAAAGCGGGTCCACCACGTATGACGTGGGACCCTTGTCATGGCCCAAGGCGTCCTTAAAAAGGATTACGGATGTAAGTCCCGCCCCCAAGCGACGTGCGCGCCTCAAAGCCTATTGGCTGTCATGTTTTGTTATAGTAACGGTAACTGCAGTGTGTCATGTGTGCGGCTCAGTGTTTGTAGGCGTCAACTGGGCGTTAGCCGAATGTTAATTGAGTGGGAGGAGTGTTAGCGTGCGTTTCACGCTGGTTTAACATGACGTCACACGTATTGCATTTGCGCATTGTGTTATTGGCCGTCCTTTCTGTCCAAACACGTCTGTTTAAAAAGAATACAGATGTACTCGTTTAGAACGAATGTACTTTCGTATTCATTGTATTTGAAATAAAGATTTTATGTTTAATGGTATTTTCAAGATGTATTGAACGCACAACGTACGCTTTGTTTTGCGCATGCGCTAACAGTTAGTGCAGCCACGCGTGAAGTGCGTGCGCACACTAAGATGTGCGCGCACATTTTTCAGTATACAGGCAACGTTCACATCATATACATAGTTATGCCTGCTACAAATTTAAAAAAACATTACATACTGATGTACACTTGTACTTCTAACATATAAGTGAGTGACGTGTGTATGTACACAATCATATAGAGCTGTGTAACGCGTTGTCACGGATACATATATAGTAAGGTGCCATATTTGACCATCATGTGTTTGCTGTATTTCAGAGATGTCGGGGAAGATACAATCGGATCAATGTATGATTTCAGAAGAGTCTACCTTTATATGAGATGATTGTGAGGAGGAGCCACCGACTACTATACTACATATGGAACTAATTTTATATTGCTTGCAGCGCTTATTAACAAACAATTAAAAATGTGATACCCTTATGCCTATATTGCATAAGCACTTAATTAACATAATGATGTTGCAAAATAGTGCCTCATGAATTTTTATTGAGTGTTCTTTAATGACTACTATCATTTTATGGCATGGTGTGTTTTATATATAACAACCATTCCCACTCTGCTAACACATTTGTGTATTCTATTGTGTAAAGGAACGTATGACTGTCGAAACTATGTAACAATAATAATAAGAATATTAATAATAATTATAATATGAGCATGTTCATGTATAGCGCTGCTACTTGTACGCAGCGCTTTACAGACACATTTTTCAGGCTGAGGTCCCTGGCCCGTGGAACTTACAATTGATTTTGTGCCGCCTGAGGCACAGGGAGATAAAGTGACTTGGCCAAGGTCACAAGGAGCCGACACCGGGAATTGAACCAGACTCCCCTGCTTCAAACTCTCAGTGCCAGTGTGTGTCTTTACTCACTGAGCCACTCCTTCTCCCAATGTAAAGGACACTTACAACCAACTAGCCATTTTTTGTTAAAAATCTCTTGTTACATGGGTATGTTGATAAAATGGTTTGGGACTGTAGCAAATAATGTTATTGGCCAGATGTTGTGGTCCCCTACAATGCATGATGTTCTGAATATGACATCAACATCATGTAATGAAGTACGTTTCTGTGTATATTTCATTAACCTAACTAACTATAGTTTAGTGTGTTTATTAAACATTCTAAAAATACATAGTATAGTCAATATGATGATATAAGCTACCATAATAAAGCTGGTGTTATCATTTGTCGGTGTTATACATGGATCCTACACAAATTGATACAGACACAAACAGTTGTCTTAAAAAGTGTGTCTATGCTAATGTGCACGTGATTGACGTTACAATTGTGAGAATACTTGATAATTATCATCATGATAATGATGAAGTGACGTGATTTATATTCCAAAAATATTACCAACATTGTCATATTGGTAAATTAGAAATGCTAAATGACAGTAACATTTGCGACAAAATTGTGTTTTCTGTTAACAGTTTTACACTTGGTACATGTAGGACACATCCACACACGTGTGACTTATACATACACATGTCACAAATTTAAATTAATGTTGACTATTAATTCCTAGCATTAAAAAACATCTACATTGCTAAATATAAGATGTAGTACGCATTGTTGTGATTACAGGCATTCATGCATGGAGTGTTATGATCAGTCAATTTCATCCGTGATGAATGAGCTCCCGTAAGTAAACAAATAAGTACAGTTATCCCCTTGTCTCCAAACACCTCTATATTACATTTATGGAATTTATAAGGAAACATACATAAAATGTGATGAAATGGGAGTAATCATTTTCTAATACAATGCACATGCAAGGTCAAGAGTAGCTAAATGCATATACATGATACAGAAAGTACATATATGTTACATTTGTGTTTAAACCAATATGTTGGGTTTTGACTTCAAATAATTATAGGAAGATTGATGTAGGCACATCTTATGAGAGATGTCAGCAAATATACATACCATGATCAGTCATACTGGAGATATACCTATAATGCAAAGGAACAATATATAAATT
Source organism: Ascaphus truei (assembly GCF_040206685.1). Lineage (NCBI taxonomy): Eukaryota > Metazoa > Chordata > Amphibia > Anura > Ascaphidae > Ascaphus > Ascaphus truei. The sequence goes on from NC_134495.1 coordinate 47,410,766, forward strand.
GCAAACATTGACATGCCATCTTCAGTACCGTAAACAACACAGCAAAGTGTGTATTTGGTGTTGAATGTGCAACACCATGTATATTTAATGACATTCAAAATGTAAATCAGCCTGGTGTACACATCATATGGATGTACATGTTACACTGCACCAATAACATTGTATGTAAGCATACTAGAAGCATGAATGAGTATGGGCATAATATGTGTATTGTGTTAGCATAAGGAACAACACAATGCTAAAATATTAGTGCTTTGTTACCCCAGTTGTATTCACATACACACAACTAAAGTACAATTGAAGAGGGATTATATAACCTGTGCAACAATAACATACCGGTGCCACATCCCTTTGTGCACACAGCAGAGAAAAGAAAGGTGTGCAACCCATATTCATCTGTGTCCTACCAGAAGGGTATATAAAAAAACATTATTGTTAAGATAACATAATGTAACTATAAAAGTATAACTTGGAACATATATGTTTTTACTTACAAGAAAAAAATGAATTGATGAGATTCTGGCGTGTCTGGCCACCACTGGCTGTTTGTTCATTTTCAGCAGCTACATGGGTGGGATGCTCGTCTACCAAAGCCTCAGCTAGGTCTGATTGTACATTGTGCCTGAGTGCAACATTGTGCAAAATGCAACAGGCAAGGATAATATCAGACACTTTTTGAGGCTTGTATAGAAGAGCCCCACCAGTTCTGTCCAGACACCTAAATCTGGTCTTGAGTAGGCCAAATGTCCTCTCTATAACAGATCTTGTAGATATATGGGCTGCATTGTACCTCTCCTCTGCTTCAGTTTGAGGGTTTAGCACCGGAGTCAAGAGCCACGGCCTAATTCCGTATCCTGAGTCACCTATAATGAATGGAGCACACATAAGCTGACATTAGTGATCAAATTCTACAATGCCAACATTCCTAAATAAAAATGTGTTTTGTGTTAGAACATGTAAATGTGTACTCACCCAGCAGCCAACCATGTTCAAAATGTCCCTCTTCGAACGCATGGAAGACTGAAGAGTTCCTCAGGATAGAGGAATCGTGACTGGAACCAGGGAATTTGGGTACCACATGCATTATCCTCATCGTCGCATCACATACCACCTGTACATTGAGTGAATGGTAGTGCTTACGATTGCGGTACACATGCTCACTCTGACTAGGTGCAATCAAAGCAACATGTGTGCAATCGATTGCACCCAGCACACATGGTATCCCTGCTATATTATAAAAGCCAGTCCTGACTTCCAGCCACTCTGTCGCCTCTGTAGGAAAATGAATATAATTCCTAGCGCGTCTATTGAGTGCATAGAGAAACTGGGTCAAGGCCCGCGAGAATGTAGATTGCGAGACCCCGCCCACTATGCCCACAGTTGTCTGGTATGACGCGGAAGCAAGATAATGTAATGAGCACAGCATTTTAACAAGCCCAGGGACTGCACGACCTCTGGCTGTGAAAAAATCTAAATCTCCCCTTATCTCCTGATAAAGAGATAAGATTGCTGCTGAACTCAAACGATAGCGACTTACTATCTCCTCCTCACTCATCCCATCTAACAGGGTTCTCTCCCTGTACAGACGCGGACGAGGCACAACTTGTCTCCTCTGTCTTCTCCTCTGATCTCCTGTCCCTCTACCTGTCCCTCGGCCTGTCCCTCTCCCTGTCCCTGTCGTATCCGCGTGACTGTCCCTGTCACTGTCCCTCGGTGTGTCCCTCCCTTGCCCTATATCATTCTCTTGATCATCAAGCATGTCATAGAAAAGAATGTTCCTCCGTCTCCTAAACAATCTCAACATTTTGAAATGAGTAGCTGTGAATGAGCAGGTAATGGGCGTCCTTTAAATAGGTATGTGATGATGTCAGATGACATAGTAAAATGCAAGGTGTTACATTAACATAATAAAGTACTTCTGTGGCAAGCTGTGTGCAGTTCTTGTTATAAGTATTTGTTGTGTGTATTCTGCAGGGAATGATGATATTTGCCAATGATGTGACGTGAAGCTTTGTACAAACATTGCTTGCAAATAAATAGTTGCATGTGCAATGCATGTAAAACTTCTGAACGCAAGAGTCAGTCATGTAATTAGACAAAAAGGCTGAGATTGACGTGGGAAAAGTTTTGTGTAACATGTGTAATTAGCCATGTTATTGTGACATGTTGACAACAATGAATAGTCGTGTGCATATGCATGCATTTCTGTAAGGAGGATAGTTGCTATAGAATGAGTTTACAAGGTGTCCCAATGATGAATTACTGTACATGTGTGTATAAGTTAGGTTGAAGTGCTTGTAATGCTACGGTTACAATGTAAACATGCAATGTGATTGATCGTCCAATAAGTGACGTCATGAAAATAGGGAGGACCCAAAACTATATGTAAACATGAGAATACAGATGTACATGAACGTTTAAAGATGCGTGACACATTACAAGCATTGTGTAATGTAAAGGAAGATGAATATACGGTGTATGTGTGACATGTGTGACATGTGTAACATCATGTAAATAATTGTCGCTCAGTTCAGTAAAATGTGTGATATGATGTGAGGTTCTCCTTTAAGAGTTGAGTATAGTATTTTCCCTTGACACATCATCACATGATGAGTAATGTGACCCGCAAATGCTGACAACATGTAAAAGTAGAATGTTATGCAAATAATACACGTCAGCTGTGACACAATGCAGGGAATGCCCCCCACACTGTAATACAAATGACGTTTGTATTGTGAGCAATGAAACGTAAACAGTAGTATACTGTTATACGTCCCCGCTCCATTGACATCCATTGATGTACAGAAGATGTTTTTTTTCTAAGTGCCGTTCCGGCAGCCTTAGCGATTGTTCTCCCCTCCAAACTGCCAACTTTAGTTGGCGGGAGAAATTGGCCATAACATCTCAATTTCGTAGTGCCGATCAGCCCCGATAAGCTGATTTTTTTTGTTGAATCCAGCCGATTTAAAAAAGTGGCGATCAGTGGCGAAAACAGGCTTATCGGCAGCCGACTGGCCATAACAAAATAATCGGCTCCGAAACCTTGCGAAATCAAGCACTTATCGGCGCTTACTGAATTTCAAACCCAATTTTGGCTATAAAATGGCGATAATTCCCTTATCAACGCTTACTGCATGAGGCCCCTAGTCACACTACACCAGAGGATCATCAGAGGTGTACTGGGATATTGCCTATAGAACAGTGAATGCTGTGAGCCCAGCTGTGAGCCGGTATACTTGATGAGTGTGAGATACTCTAACATTCTCAATTGCTTTTAAAGACCTAACAGAATGTGAGTTTGTTACTTATTATATTTTATTAAGTTTTTATTATTAAACAGTGTGACACTATTTGTGTGTCCTTTACCTTCCCTCATACATGCATCCATATCTGTGAGGCGGAGGCTTGGCATTGAGAAATTGTTGCAGATAATCTGAAGAAAAAGATCCAGGAACGTTCCCAGAATACTGTATGCAGTTCCAGATCCCAGGGTGGATAAAAGGCTCGAATTGCTAGAAACGCTGTGAGTGCATATCTTACCAATTAAGGGGTTAATTTCCAGGACATACTACCCTATTTTCGTTTTCTTTCTTGTCTCCCTTTGCGACTAGGTCATTCTCTTGGTATATATATATATATATATATATATATATATATATATATATATATATATATATATATATATATCAAGCCCTCTGATGAAGCGAGGGTGAAACACGTGTTGGGGCGTTTGTTTTTCCCTGACTCCCCTGCGGATGGACCCCTCAATTGGAAGACCTTTACCCTTTGGACATTTTACTATCACAGTGTGGCATGGATGGTCTCATGGACTATGGTAACTGATGTGAACTGTTAACCATTGTTGATCCCATACTAACAGTCTCTTTTTGGTACTGTGCCTGGTTTGCCTTGATTATACCAACTGCATTTACGGTGTATGTATATAATATATGTATTTGACATCAGCATGTATTAGGCAATTTGGTGAATGTGTTATCTATGCTTGCTGTGTGGTTTTATATTTACATGGGGTGAGGCCGGCCTTGTAGGTTCAAGGGGTTATTGTTAACCCCTTGTTCTACATATATTTTGTGCTTTTAGGCTTTTTTCCCTTGCCTTGGGTATTAGGGGTCCATCAGTATCTTCATATGGGATTTCCCCTGTCTGATTCATATTCTATCACAGGAGGATGTCAGGGTTTGTTTTAATATTTTTTGTATTTAATGTTTGATTATTTGTGCTGTTGAATAAATTATAATTTTCTTTGATATTTGTTCTGATGAGTATACTTGAGTGCTGAGTTGGGACGCTTTTCTTTTCATTGTTATATATATATGTGTGTATGTGTGTGTGTGTGTGGTTATATGTATTGTTTTTTTATATGTATTCGGTAGGTGTTTTTTTTGTATGCATTTGTTGGGGTGGGGGAGGTTGTATATATTTGGTGGGGTGGGGAATTTTTTGTATGTATTTGGGGGTTGGAAGTTTTTTGCATTGGGTGGTGGAAAGTTTTTTGTTATATATCTTGTGGGGGGAATTGTGTGAGGGGGTGGGATTGAGTGAGCGTGGGGTGATTGACTTGATGGAGGGAGAGGAGAAAGGGGGTGAATGAGGAAAAGAGGGAGTAAGAGTGAGACGCAGGAGAGAGAAAAACATGCGAGGTGGGAGAGTGAGATGGGGTGAGACGGAATGGAGAAAAATACCTGGGAAGACAGGGTGCTCGTGAGGTGTGAAATGGGGGGCGGTTTGCAATACCGCCGACAGGGGGCCTGCTTAAAATGTTTGTCCTTGACCCACACGATTTCTGTTGGCAGCCCTGAGTGCAATGAGTGACAGTAAAGAGCACAATATGAACATGTGGTTACTGCTGTAACGCTCACACTGTTACCCTGCTCTGGGAATGATTGTGTGCATTTTTTAGAAAACACGACATAAAGTCAAGGTTAAGGGAGTGCAGATGTGATTTTTATTGCATAGGGTGACATGATGACTTGATTACAGTATGCTCACGGTTTGACTAGCTTTGCGGGACAAAACAATACTGCCACCTAGTGACCACTTCTTGCTTAGCATAAATAAGAATTTCAAATCTTAAAAATAGACTTGTAGTGCGAATAAAAAAGAATATTTAAATGAATAATTAAACATGTCACTGCAGAAACGCTTTCCCAAAGGAAAGCTATAGAGGCCCTAAAGCACACACAGATGCTATAAGTTGCTATGAGATGCTTCAATGATGCTACAGTATGAGTAATGTCCTCATTGATCTAAAAAGAAATATCTCCTCCATCCCAGAGAAAGAGAAGGTGAGAAGCCTTGGAGCTTTTACTAACAAAAACATAATTGAAAGCCTCATTTCTGCAAAGCTGTTACTTTCAAATCCATCCAATGAGAAAAATTAGAGTATTTACCTGGAAAACATATTTACAGATAGTAGTGGATTTGGCAAAATCTCTGCTGATGAGTCTTTAAAACCCCCACATTGCCTGTATTACAAGACCTGCACTGGCGGAGAGAAGGCCTCATTTTAAGATTTTGACCCTTACCATAAAGGCTATCAATGGACAATGGAGACCCGTTTGGCAGCCTCAATCCATAAGAAGTTGCATTCTCAGAAAAGCGGACAGATGCTCCAGGAGAAGATTGGAAATGATGAGAATCATTATAATGAGACCTGCGGGTGTGAGTCTGTAAGCTTTGCCCAGGCACCTTCATAGCAATTTTCTGCTGCCCATCACACATGTATGACGTCATTCTAAAAAGGGCACAGGCACGTGGTATTACCTCCTTATACCAGCTTCTTTCTACTCATCAGTCAGTACATTGCCACCCCCTCCATATAACAGGCTTCTTAACAGAGAGCGATCTAAATATATAGTTATTATAGGAATCTAGTGCGAGAATAAGATCTGGAAATAGGTCAGATTAATTGTATTAAACTCACATGAAAGATACAGATAGTATGTGTCATGTTATTCATCTTGGCTATAGGATCCTATGGAAAGTAAAACTCCAGGAAACTATAGGGTAAAAACATGTATTTATTTAAAAAAAAAAAACCTGTAATTGAGTAGAATCAAACATGTAGAAAAGGTTTATAGGAATATTTAATTGCTGGAAAATTTGATTTACCCAGTACTAGACACTCCTTTTTTTTCAGAGGGACTATTTTAAATATATATATATATATATATGTATATGTATGTGTATGTATATATATATATGTATATGTATGTATATATATATATATATATATATATATATATATATATATATATATATATATATATATATACACAAATCATTGTGACAATAAATACCTGTCTCAGGAAGATTGCATTCTTATGTACTGTACTGTATATTGAGTTACAAAGAGAAAGAGACTTCCCAATCATGAACCAGCAGGAGAGGAAGCATCTCCCCCTCCTACATACTTAGCTTCAGAGATTGCAGCTCACACAATGTATTTGTTACTTTGATTTCTGGGATCGATGCACTGAGACAAAGTTGCCACCTGGTGGCGCTGTATAAGCATAGTGTAAAGTCTGCCAGATAACAGTGAGAAGGAAGTTATTGTACATCTGCCTTATGCTCTCCTCCCAGTGTGGGACTCAGAGCGCAGTAATATGTCCCAGAGTCAGAGGTCCTCAGCCTGGTGATGTTCAGAGGGAAATGCTTGTTCTTGGTGTCGTGGTTATGAAAGAAGCGATCCTTGAGTTCCTCCTCCAGGTCCTTGTTCATGGTGGTATCTCTCAGGAGAAGGTGCAGTGTCTGCCCCGGTTTCTGCACATACCAGAACATGTAATATGCTGTTACATCGTAACTGCAGCTCAGTGTCGCCTCCATCCCTTCCCTGGCAGTAACTTCTGAGGGTGATTGAGTCACTTGATCCCCTGAGGCAGAGCCTGAAAAGGAAAAACAGCAGCAGATTAGGATGCCCCCAGTCACACACAGTGCAGCTCCTACACATCCTAATCATCTCAGAGAGCAGACATGAAACCCGCCCAGGACTGGAAAGAGAGACACACATTGGCTCAGGCTTACTGCAGGTGGATGGACGTGTCCTGTAACTCCAGGACAATATGTCCTTGTTAAGAGCTGAAAGTTTGCAGTTGTACAGTGGGAGAGCTCAGCTGGATTAAATATTCTTCATTAACTCCAAAGTGAGAATGACTTACTGATAAAGGCTGCTATCAGGGAAAGGCACATTACATTGAGGTTGTGCATGTTTGCTGCTGAAATTCGTCCTGTTACTAAAGTACTAACTACAGAGTAAGGATTATAATGCACAACTGGTGCATATTACAGGCACAGGAAGTGACGTGGGGGGGGGTTCTGTCAATCAACTTTTTGAAAATGTATCACGTGACCTGGTTTTTGATTCCCTCCCTCCTCGCCTGTACAAACCCAGAGCTCCTGTGAACGTCAAATTATTCTCATCAATGTCTTATGTGTTTGTGAGCTCTTTGGTGACAGGGATCCCAGTCTCTGGAGCTTTAGCATATATGTTTTGTGCACTTTTTCCAGTTCTTGTGCTTCTTAGTGAGATGTTAATAAAAGAATAATGGGATTGCAGTCATTGCTGATGCTTCTTAATGTTACAGCTGCACTAACCATCTCATCCCCTGTGCCTATGTGTTACCTTACCCTTACTTATAGATTGTAAGCTCCTTGGGGCAGGTTCTATTCTAACACACACATTGCCGGGTGGCTATCCTATCTCTTGTATCTCTATCCTATATTGTATCTCTAACAATCCATGACATGCCTGTAAATTGAATGTATCACCACTATTCATTTTAATGCAACAAGTTGATTAAGTCCTCCAATCCTGATGGATATGATATCACCTACTTTCCTCTTCGCCACATCACCACGGCAACGCAGCATCAAATGACACCGTGGGTCATGTGACGTGCGCATCACCATTGCAACGCACGCCAAATGAAGCCGCGGGGTCACGTGATGTCACCTGTACGTCATTTGACGCTGGATATTAGTTAAGGGGGGAGGGCGCGAGCATAGGGGCTGTCAGGCAGTGGGGGCGCAGCACATAAAGTGTGACCCAAAATGTCAAAACAGCTGCCTGTGGGTGGGTTTACTGGCATTGCATCTGATCCCAGGCTGTGTTTAAAAGCTGTGTTAAAACAGTGAGCATTGGCGTAAGTGCTCCATGTAATAATGGATTTAAGGCAAAAGGTGGCAGTGTGTGCTCATTTGCATGTCATTTCCCAGGATCCCTTGCTGCAGTGGAAGCATTTATGCTAGGTGATAATGGTGAAAAGCAGGGTTGCAGACCTGTCTAAGACATGTTAATGTGCTTAAAAGTAATATTTTTTACTTGCTATATATATATATATATATATATATAAATAGATAGATAGATAGATAGATAGATAGATAGATAGATAGATAGATAGATACTGTAGATAGATAGCAAATACAAATATTATTATTATAATATATTAATATAAATATTATGTATTATTTATTATATATATATGCAATCCTGTATAGCAATAAATAATTAAGCAAGGAAGGCTAGGTGATTGAACAGATTAAAACAAACACAATGATGCCAATAGACACAATAAACACAATATATGACAATAAAAACAAGAGTACTCTTGAAAATAAAAAAGAAGGGAAATGTGACCAAAAAAATGTCCAATAGCACAAATGTAGGAGGCAGTGAGATGTGGGAGGAATTGTCACTCGATGGGTAGCAAATGACTGGAGCAACAAATGGGGAGAGGTAATTGACCCGTCAGATTATAGATTGCAGATGCAAACGTGGAAAAATCAGGCTGATATTAACCTCTATAGATGGAGATGGGGGGTAAGCAAATAGCATAGGCAAGGGATTAAGGAATGGTCTCACCCAAGGATGTAACCACGATGACCACAGGGGTCTCCGCGTCCCTCCGTCAGCACACCAACAAAATCACGCTGGAGATGAACATGTGATGCTGATCCGGGTAACACTGGAGACGCTGTTCCACTTCCTGGATTACCCCCTCACACAAGACAGCTGTATTCGTTCAAATTGAATATTCACTCGTGTCTCTGCTTGATGTCAGACTCAGACTCAGCCAGACAGACAAATGCAGCCTTCCACTTTGTTCTGTGACTAACTGGCGTGTTACAATGGATAAGCAAGAAAGGTTTTTACTTACTTTCTGGAATGTATCTGACTGAAGCCCATCCCTCCCCCCTGTGCAGTATGCAATTTATGACTTAAGGTGTTAAATGGTCCCTGAATTTTACTGATTGTGTGTGTGCATGTTTAAAAAGCATTTCCTTAGCCACAGAACGAGAGAGAGAGAGAGAGAGAGAGAGAGAGAGAGAGAGAGAGAGAGAGAGAGAGAGAGAGAGAGAGAGAGAGACAGAGAGAGACAGAGAGAGACAGAGAGAGAGAGAGCAACTTCCACTGATCTACTCATTAATTCTTTTTTTGCATACAGCTTTACCCATTTTGAAACCTAAGAGCATTATGTGTCCATTTGGTATATTTGAAATCAGAGGGAACACAAACTGCAGTCTTTTATTAGTGATTGTTCAGGACCTTGGACAGTTCCTAGAACAGGACCCCAGTCCCATAAATACAAGCTCACCGCACTAATTCCTAGTATTATACAGTAACTTCGTGTAAGATTAGGCACTACCAAGTGAATTTATAATGAGTTATAATTAAGGACAATTATCAGGTGATATTGTTCACTGGGGTGGAAAATTACTATTATAATACAATTTGAATAAGCTCACTCAATAAAACTGTGGGCAGTTAACCATAGATACAATCCGTATATTGCATTTTCTTAATATTTTAAACTAAACATATTTTTTTTATAAAATAATATGCATTAGGTTTAGTTCTAAATTAACGTTGTGTATTATTGACTGTATATTTTTGGTAAGAGTATATAGATACAATTCTGATATTTTTGCATATCTCATTCTGTCCTTCTCATTCTTGCACATGTATTTATTGTAGTATTTGGGAAATGACTATTACACACATGACTGCGATGTGGCACCTTTATAAGTGCACATTTGTCTTGTGAGCATATTGCACGGATGTGAACACCCTTTGTGTCACTGTGTCTGTCAGTGCACAGTAATACACTCCGGTGTCCCCCAGGCTGACTCTGGGGATGGTGAATGTGCTGGATTTTCTGCCCTCTGCGATATGCACAGTCCCGATATCATTGCTTGCCATCTTATTGTAGCTCTGGGCTATATAAGTAATTCTCCCATTATTCAAGTGTCGATAATATGCGATTGTCTCTGTGGTTATATCTGGGTGGTTACAGGTGATATTTATGTCCATTCCTTCTGATGTCTCCAAGAGAGGCTGCTGGATTATGTTGGCTCTGCACAAAACACCTAAAAGGCAAAAAGTTCTCCATCTTTATTACTGGGAACCTAAATGAAGTTGATTTAATACCAGCAGGGGAGGAAAGGTCATTTTCCAGATTATATCAGGTTTTTAACAGCATAGCATATATAAACATGCTGTGGTTTGGCACGTATAATAAATAGCAGTGAGTGTTAATGAGTCCCATCAAGAACAGAACTCTTGTGGAAGTAAAATAAGACGAATTTCACACTTCCCAAGAACACACAGCATTTCTGCCAATGTGAATTTGGGAAAAATGTGTAATTTGATTTAGTAAAACAAGTTATGCTAAATCTTATGTAATTCCAGTGCAAATGAAATCCAGTATTTCAGGGTTACTAGTACTCCGGCACAATACTCACAGCTGAGAAGTAGGAAACACACTCCACGTGCGGCCATTCTGAGGAGACAGTGTGAGCTGCAGACAGACAGGTGCAGAATGTTGGGTGACTGTGCAGCTGCTTATCAGGCACTGGCTAAAATAATGGGAACTATATCCCCACACCCCTTTCTGGTTACCCCTGTGATCTCCACACCCCTTTCTGGCGGTGAAGGGTCATTGCAGATATGAAATCACAGCCAGAGCCCAGAAGTGACCGGAACGTGCTGGTTCTGACCCCTCTGTATGCAAGTTCCGCATTAATTTCTAACACAACAAACGTTTGCAAACTGTGCAGAATACAGAATTGTAGTCGGAGTCAGGGTGATTTTATATTGTTTTATACTTTCTATGTGTTTTATTTTAATTAATCTAATTTTAGTGTTCATTGGGCAATAAGAGATACGGGTTTGCTCTCTGGTGGCAGAAGACTATGAAACCCATTTGTTGCTGAGGATTTGTACATGAACACAATGTATGTTGCGTTTTTAAATATGATAAAAAAATAACATTTTAGTTGAACCCATCCCTGCTTGGATAACTAACAGTTTAATGTTTGCAGAATCCATGACATTCTCTCTGTGCTGTGCAGGTACATTCCTTATTTATTTTCTCAAGCACAAAAAGAGTTTCTGAAATCCCTATTCCTTCGCCCCTTTTAACAGAATAAAATATTACTCTTACCTAAAAAATTTGATGTAAAAAGGAAGATCCACAGAACTATTACTCTCTCGTCGTATTGAGTCATGTTCCAACGTGAAATGTTGAATGAGGTTTCTGAAGGAATTTCTGGGGCATCACAGGAGGAAACAGTACACTTATAAGACCTCCCTCCTGACGTTTCAATGACACCAACCATGTTTGTGGGTGTATAATATTTTGATAAACAGAAAGAAAAGCAAACCAAGAATAGCAAAAGTTGAAGATATTGAATACAATTCCCCCCTTCCTCAAAAAAAATATTAATATTTATTTATTTTTGGGGTTTCTTACCTGAATAAATTACACATGCAAAGTCTAATTATCCTGCAAAAAGCAACATCATTGATAAAATAAAAATGTTGTGATTTTAACAATGTAAAAATTGATGACAGATTGCATCATATAAGGTTTTGTTTAAAACTCACAATTATTCTCTCCACAAGAAAAATTAAATTATCACTTTTTTTTTTTTCTCGCTGGATTTCTAAGTTGGATTCATAATGCGCTTGAGTGTGGAAATGGAAATGTTATAACTGTTACCATTGATTAAATCTGAACAAAATGCATTACATAATGTTTTCCATTAATCAGGAAGTGGAATAAAAGCTAGAAACATCTAATTGTGTAATTTTAGTACAGGTAATGACATGTAATTGAATATATATTAGTTTCACATTTTCTGTTGGGCCGAATTAAATCCTTAGCAGCACGTTCCTAGAGGGCACCCCTATTAGGGTGTGACTAAAGTATTTAGCACCTGTAACTTCCTACTGAGCAGCTTGTGGGAGGCCAGTCCTTCCTTTTTCAAGGTATATAATCTCCCAGTAAGTTCCCTGTAAATTCACTTATCACTCTGCTTGCTTACATGTAAGGCCTCGGTCCCGCTGCGCTCGTTGGCGCGGGCGGCTATGTCGTGAGTTCCCCACCAGCAGGGGAATCCTCGCGAGCCGGTCCCGGTCCCCCCTGGCGGCACAGCTGACTACACGCTGTGGCGCGTCAGCCGCTAGGAGACACAAGAGAATGGTGTTTCCTAGCGTTGACGCGTCACGTGGTGTGGCTGTGAGCCAATGGGGAGGGGAGGCTTCGGGAGGAGGAGAGGCTTCGGGGAGCGGGGAGGAGTGTGGAGTGAAAGCAGGTGCGTGCCTGTCTGTGTGTGTGTGTGTGTATGAGTGCGTGAGTGCCTGCCTGTGTGTGTGTGTGTGTATGAGTGCGTGAGTGCCTGCCTGTGTGTGCGCGCGTGTGTGTGTATGAGTGCGTGAGTGCCTGCCTGTGTGTGTGTATGAGTGCCTGCGTGTGTGTGTTTAAACTTACCCTCAGCAGCTCCAGCTCCAGTCCGCTCAAGCCACGCCCCCCCCTCCCTGTCAAGCCTCCCACTCCCGCCCACCTCCTGCTCCCGCTCCCTACAGACCGCATATCGCGGTCTGTGTAGTGTCAGCGCACCGCCTGTCTGCAGTGCGGGCGCGCTGACTCTGGGAGCGGGGCCTTAGCCTAAGAAGCTTCACTGGTATATACTAGTTTTTAACTGCACTAAGTTACATACAGCTGCAGCGGCCATTATTCGAACATTCGTACATCAGAATACCGATGTCATGACGCGGGAAGTCTTCCAACCTTCCCACCTTAAGACGTGAGTGCAGAAAATTTCATGTTAGTGTTCTGGTTTTTAAACACCTGAAATTGGCACAGTAGCACAGTAGCACAGTAGCACAGTACTGTACACATTACAATTAATTCATTTCATTGCAACCAAGGAAACAGAATCCATGAAATTAAAACAAAGCAATTGCGATAAGCGCGGGTGCCTGGGGCGATTGGCCGCGTTCATGCTGCGTGGTACTCAAGAGCACACGAAATCAGCGCCGTGATTTGTTCGAATAACGGCCGCTGCAGCTGTAAGCTTATCCTTAGTATATTAACCCCTTCAGGGTACATTTCACAGAACATTTGTATGCATTTAGCATAGGGATCTGCTATTGAGACTTACCTTGACGTTGATTAGCAGGCTTGGCATTATTTGATCAAAGGATGTAACCAAAAGTCTATTTTGTCTTACAGATTTATTTGACACTATTTTTATTTATTTCCCCATTTATTGCAATTGGAGAAGCGCAGGGATTCACTTTCTATGTAATTGAATCGATCACATACTACAGTACACTTTGGTGATAGCAACACACACACACACACACACACACACACACACACACACACACACGAATCGGGCGCTTTTTCTCTTGTTTCTCCAATAGAATTTGCTGGGAGGTTGCTGACCCCAAAGAAGCAGCCCGGACGTTGTAATCTCCATACAAAATCATCAACTATTTTTGTGGAAAACATATTTTTATACACTTTTTTTGATTTTTTTTATATTTCATTTGATATTTTTATATTTTTGATTAATACATTATACTCTATTATTTTATATTTGTTATTATTTTGCATATTTTTTACACACTCACCATCGATTTAAGACCACCATCTGAGTTCCTATATTTTAAAGAATATTTCTTTAACAATTATATTTATACAGGTCATCTGTGCTAATATTTGTGGTGGTCTGTTTGTTGTCAGGAGTCTACTGTGAGGCTAGAACACATCCAGGCGCTGTTGAATCATATATATATATATTCAACAAAAGGGGAAGGATTAACCTCGCATCTATTCCAACACAATTAGGGTCACCATAAGCCAATAAATATTTTAACAATTACTATAATTGGCGGTGCTCACGGGTTAATGATAATATGAAAAAAAGAAGAAAAAAGGAACCCGCTTAGGAGCACTCATGTATACCTTATATCAAATAACAGTTTATTGATTGACACAAAGATGAGAATAGAAAACAGTACAAGTTTAAAAACAAAAGTTAAGGCTAGGACCCCAGTCACGGGTACTACCCACTGGAAACACTGCAGTACAAGTAAGGGATACCCTCACGGTATAGACCCTAATATCATATATGGGCAAAGATCTCAAAGCTCAAAAATAGACAAATTGTATCTAGAACAGGTTATATTCACAAGCGCCTACACTATACATGAGATAGAATACGTCCTAAACAACATGAAGTGATATATCAATAGATAATTGACTACCTCAAACCAGCATAAGGTCTGCTTCTTGAAAACAGATATAAAAACCAAGACCAACAGCAATAAGCATTCTCTGATGGAAATTGGTAACAAAGCCAAGAGGATCACTAGTTGCATGGGACAAATGAACATATAAGACGTATGTGTGGAATACAGCTTGCCAGTGAACTGCTGAATGAATAACCTGTGTATGATGTGTGTGTCTATAATGGAAGAGAGTAACAAAGTCCAGAAAAAATTCGTGACTGCAGTGTTAGGTAGTATAGTTACGTGACATCATCCAGGGGTCCTGCCTAGCACCCCCACTCCTACGCGTTTCGTCAAAGGACTTAAACTTGGAGTGGTGAGGAGGCTAGGGCAGGACACTGTTTAAAAGGACGGAATTTCGCGCCAAAAGGGTCAACAGGGCAGCTGTTTGTGATTACTATGCTATTCGCGGGTCTTTACTTCCGCGTTTCAGCGTGGCACGCATCGAATTTGATTGCGCATGCGCGAGACCCTCGCTGAGCACACGTCAATATACCCCATCAGATCGGGATGCAAGGGGCTGCGCAGGCGCAGTAGTAACCTAATCTATGCCTCTGCGTGTCAGAGTGGACCGCATGGCCAAAGCATCTATTTCCTGGAATTTTGTATAGCGCTGCTACGGGAGTAGAAGGCATGCCATAGTGCCACAACCAGTATAGTCCCTCTGCATTATATACACTTGAAATAGGTAACTGGTATAATGCTATACAGCACATATAAACATTGTATTAATCAAGAATTTTTGCACATTCCATCAGCATATGTAATGTACTCTGCACATGCCCAGAGACAACAAAGGGCAGATTGCACATAACTTGCTGGGATTGTGGACTATATAGTTTATTCCTCTAGTCCCTGTAGGGGTTAGGTTCAAAAATACCCTCTCTGTGCCCATGAAACAATGCCCTTGCATGTAGAGGACATGTGAATTGTATTATTCATTATTAACACGCTATTGAAAATGTTGATGTATGTATCCCAACACATTTTGTGTGGGGTAATAAAGTTGTAGATGGGCTGGATAAATATCCTTACATATCCATAAAGAGAGGTCATAATAGTGTCCACAATGACAATAACCATATTGATTATATGTAGGGTTGAAATAGACAAATCCTGATCACTATTAACAGGACCGTTTTTTGAGTATACAGATGTCGTCCAGAACACGGCTAAGAATAAACAGGCCATCTGTTGTGTTCTTTAGTGAGAGAGTTCATATATTAAGTGGAAAAAGTGTATAGATGGCTGGTTCCTGGTGTTCACCGTTCCCAAATAAAAAGCTGGATCTGCCGTCCTGAAATTGTCCCATTATCCGGATCCCAGAATACTGCATGAGGAGTTGTTCTATCCATTGCATATACATGTGTAACGGTTTTTCTGGCCCGGCTTGACCCACCCAATCTCACATTGGCCCCTGTGGTCTAACCGGTCCCCATTACAGTGTAGTTATGTCTGGTGGTGCACCTGTTGGCTACAGGACTCCTGAGTCTCCCGCATGATGGTGTGTGGGGAGGACCCGTCCAGACAGGCAGCTCAGGTAGTGTGCTGAGTCTCACCTAGTTCCAGTGCAGCGCCTCCACCTCACCAGGGTCCCTGCGATCCTGGCGAGGAACTCCTCCGTGGTGCTCCTCTCTGTACACTCATTCCAGATAGATACACGAGAGGGTTTCTGGCTGAACTCATCTTTATTGACACGGCAGGGCAGCTGCCCTCCACAAGGAGTATCTTCAGCCGCTCATCTCGCCAGTGCTCCCTTTAGATAGGTATATCACCTAGATCAGGGATTCACTATTCCCGCAGGAATCACCGTCCTGTGCCAGGTCCCTGGACACAGCCTCCCATGGAGTTACTATATCATAACTGACAGAACTCTTCCTCAACTGGACTTGAACTAGACAGCCACTAACTTTGCAACACAGTGCTGTGCCTTATGTAAGCTTCTGAAGCTGACACACCTCTGACATCACTAACCATGGAGTCAGAGCATGTGACCAGTTCCAGCCATACACAGGGCACCCCACCAGGGTGTGAGGGAAAACCTCCATGATTAATACTGGCATGCCCATACTTACCAGGCCTTACTGCCAGCAGGAGAGATGACTGTAGGCATTTTACATGACCGCTACATTCTCCCCCTGGTGAATCCCATCGTCCTCGCTGGGACCTAAATTTGCATACCTCTTTCCAGGAAGCACTGCAACACAAAACATAATTAACATCACACAAATTTTCTCATAATGCAGTACAAATGAATACAGTACATATCTCCATCATAAACATTACAGATACATCCTAACATAGATGTATAACAACCAGGGTTACTCCCTTATGGAGTATCCATTAGTGGTACTACCATACCCTCTTACGGTGGCTTGCGCACAGCATGGTCCACGGGGCTTAAAGCAGCAATGCTGTAACCCTCTGTGCGACACTTCTCATGTAACCCACCAGGATCCCAATGTTCTTCCCCTGATCCTTCCTCCTCATCAGTACCATATCCCCTATCCTCACCAGTGGAACCCATCTTAAACTCAATTTCTCCCTCCATAAGGGGTTCAGGGACATACGGGTACTCCAACCCGTGGGACGCCTTGTATTTGGCAATAATGGCCCTCTCGGCCCGGCTACATCGGATTAGCTCAGCATTCCCTGCCCGTCCGGGCAACACCCATGATAGGGGCTCTATTTCCCTGCGCTCAATTTTGAACCACCGTTCCTGTAGCTCTCTCTCCCTTTGCACAGGTGTAAACTGTCCTACTGCCCACCATCGGGTCTCCTTACGTTCCTCAGACCCCCACTCTAGTGAGTCCCCCTCCTCTGTATCCCCCCAAGAAGATACCCCAGAGGTCCTTGATGAAAGAGGCTTGGACCATAGGTATGATCCCGGTACCTTTGCCTCTGCCGAATCGGTTACATTAGGCACCCACCGGGCCATCGATGCCATACCCAGTTGCCCTCCACCCCTGGAACCCCCCTCTGAAGCGTAACTGTTCAGTCTCTCCCCAGTCCGTTCCTCACCGGTTCCCTGGGACCCTCCCGACATTCTCAAACTGGACGTGGACCCACGGGAAAAGGTGACTGGGACAGGGGCTTTATCTAGGGCACGGGTTTGGGCGTAGGGACAGGTAATGGGCATCCGCGGGGTTCCGACCCGCTCTCTGCCTTCGGATAGTCCCGTATTATTGTGCGGACGTGCCGCTGGTTGGGCCTCACCCGTCTCAGCTCTCCTCTCAGTCTGCCAGCTCTTTGTTGACACAGGTGATCGGGAAGCACTGCCCGATCGCCGAGGCGTTGTTGTCATCTCACTGATCGTTCCGCTACCTCCGCCGGAAGTGACGTCATCACCGGAACCGGATACTCCGCCATCTTGCGATGGATCCCCAAGCGGGATCTCTTCCTCCACAACGACATCCGCCGCCGGAAGTGATGGTTCTGCTCTCCGCTCCGCTCGGGCCTGGGCTAGGCCTTCCTCCGCCGTTGCCACCACCGGCGCCTGGGAAGGGTAAGGATGCATCTCACCGCTCCGTCGGCTCGGGATGGAATCCTCTCCTCCTTCCGCGCTGCAAGTCACCACGGCCGTGGGACTCCGCCTCTCGGGTTGATTCTGCACCGGCGACACGAGACTCCGCTCCGCCGCGACACAGGTAAGTGCCGGTTCTTTTCCAGCACCGCTGTAGTGGTCCGCCGGTAGGCGCATCACCACCGTCGTTAGGATCGCTTGTTCCTCTTTCGAGGAGCCGAACTCCGACTCGGGGAGTGGCACTCCCGCAGGGGACCGACGGTGAGGTTCCGGGTTCTCACCGCGGTTGTAGACCCCTCTCTCTTCAGGCTCCATTCTGATCATTAGGAGCGATCCCCATTCTCCGGGATCAACTGGTTCGGTGCAGGCCGCACGCGGGGCTTCAGCCGTCAGCATGGCTGTGTCCGCCCCCGCCTTTACTACCAGGGAGCCTCCTGGCAATAAATAGGGATATACCCCAATGTCCACCTCACTCTTTGTTGTGCTGGTTACGGGAGACACTTTGCACAATGGTCTCTCCTGTTCACCAGCTCGCAACTGTTGGACAGGAAGCTCACACCCAGCTCCTCCCTCAGACAACTCGGGTCTTGGCTGGCAGATATAGAGACCACTCCCCCTGGTGAATATTTGTGGAGGGTCCCACAAGTTAATTGGATGCCCCTGTTCAGGGGCTGAACTGTTCATAGTCCTGGGGGGCACAGCTTCAGGTTTCGCGCCATACCTCCCCGCAGGGTGGAATTTTTCTTTTGGCGCCAATCCCGGACAACTTTCTGCAAGTTTTGCATTTGCAGCATTTTCTGCAACTGGCCCACGCGGTCTCCCCGGGTAGCGGGAACTGCCATTTTGGATCGCTCTGCAATCCATATTCACAGCAGCTGCAACTTCATATTCCTCTATCTCATCCACTAGCCTCCCTAGGGACAGGGGATCACCCCGTATCCAGGAGCACAGCATCCTAGCCACGACAGGATGGTCAGGTGACGCTCCTCTCAGAATTCGATCACAAAAGTACACCTCCACCTCAGTGGCCTTAATACAATCCCCCTTTCGCATCTCCTGTAAGACGGCTCCAATCCGCAGGAGGAACCCAGGTAGATCCTCTCCGTCTTCCTGATAAAGACTGAAGTACCGCTTCATCAATTGTCCCATGTTCTTTTTACACGCACACACACCATGTGCGCTCTCTCCATTAGTCTCCGTCCGCCATTTTGGACTATCCGCACCGCGCGGATCCTCCATTCTTGCGGTCGCCATTTTCTCGCACCAATTATCGTACATGGGGCTCCGTTCTGCGGGGCAGCCACCACACCGGTACAATAAAGATTAGCTTCAGATGCACCACCACATGTGTACCTTATCTAGGTGTGACTCAGTGTTGCACTACCTCAGGCTAGGCTCACTCTCTCAGTGTCTGCTGTGACTCCTTCCTCCCAGTCTGTGCTCCCTACGGTGAGTGTCTGGAATGGGCTAGGTACTCTGGCTGGCTCTGCCATGCAGTACTTGGGGCGTCTACCTGTCTTGGTCAGCCTAGCGCAGACCCTCTCCAGGACTCCTGACCATGTTAACAGGCTATCCCTTCAGGCATCCTACCAACTAGCACTACCTCAAGGTGACTCGGTCAGCTATAGCCCGGCTCCAAACCCCTCACTCCTTTCAGGCCCCTAGGTCGTCCCTGCCAACTGACAATACCCCGTCAGCCCCCTGACCACCCCTAGGTCCGTCCCTACGCAGCACAGAGTGGCAGCAGACTCTCTCCCTGTTTCCCAGTGTGCCTAGCTAGAGCCTGTCCTGATGACAGATCTGATCTCAGCAGCTCGCCTCCAAATGTAACGGTTTTTCTGGCCCGGCCTGACCCACCCAATCTCACATTGGCCCCTGTGGTCTAACCGGTCCCCATTACAGTGTAGTTATGTCTGGTGGTGCACCTGTTGGCTACAGGACTCCTGAGTCTCCCGCATGATGGTGTGTGGGGAGGACCCGTCCAGACAGGCAGCTGAGGTAGTGTGCTGAGTCTCACCTAGTTCCAGTGCAGCGCCTCCACCTCACCAGGGTCCCTGCGTCCGCAAGGGGATGATCCTGGCGAGGAACTCCTCCGTGGTGCTCCTCTCTGTACACTCATTCCAGATAGATACACGAGAGGGTTTCTGGCTGAACTCATCTTTATTGACACGGCAGGGCAGCTGCCCTCCACAAGGAGTATCTTCAGCCGCTCATCTCACCAGTGCTCCCTTTAGATAGGTATATCACCTAGATCAGGGATTCACTATTCCCGCAGGAATCACCGTCCTGTGCCAGGTCCCTGGACACAGCCTCCCATGGAGTTACTATATCATAACTGACAGAACTCTTCCTCAACTGGACTTGAACTAGACAGCCACTAACTTTGCAACACAGTGCTGTGCCTTATGTAAGCTTCTGAAGCTGACACACCTCTGACATCACTAACCATGGAGTCAGAGCATGTGACCAGTTCCAGCCATACACAGGGCACCCCACCAGGGTGTGAGGGAAAACCTCCATGATTAATACTGGCATGCCCATACTTACCAGGCCTTACTGCCAGCAGGAGAGATGACTGTAGGCATTTTACATGACCGCTACACATGCATGTTGTGGGGGTACTCTTTTGGCTCGTGATCATCCACATATCCTCAATGGTGTGCCACCCATGTAATGCACCTGAGCTAGAAGAGTACAAAAAAGACATGCAATAAATCTCCTTATCAGTGTGCGTGTGTGACTCTTTTAAGTACAGGCAAACACGAATACAATAGATTCTATAAAAACATTGCAAAGCCAATATAATCGTTTAAGCCTTTTGGGATCATTGAGTATATTTGTGTGATCCATCTGGTCTCCCTTTGTAGGAGAGCTCTTTCCAAGTCTCCACCACGTATACCAAGTGTGACTTTGTCTAACGCAAAAGCCCTCAGGAGCGTGATATCCGCAGCATGTTCTATCAGGAAATGTCTAGCAACTGTGGTTATTTTTTTTAAATTATCAAGATCTCTTTGTGCATTCTTGACATTCCTGACATGTTCTAATATCCGAAATCGGACCTCTCTTGTAGTCATACCAACATAGGGTAGATCACAAGGACATAAAATGCAATAGATCACCCCTTTGGATTTGCAGTTCAGTGTGGTATTTATGGTGTAGGTATGTGTCTTAGTACTGTTTGAGAAGGTAAATCGGTTCTCCATAAATTTACAGGCTGAACAGTTAGAGCATTTTGCAAAGCCTTTTCTTTGTTTGGTTGACAAGAAAGTCCTGCCACCATTGGGGATATAATGGCTATTCACCAAGCTGTCTTTTAATTTTGGTGACCGGCGACTCGTCATAGTGACCTGTTGCCCCAGAGCTTGTACCAGGTCTGGGTCTGTCATTAATACTGCCCAGTGTTGTTGCAGGATTTTGCGCAAAAGTGGCCATTGTTGGTTATATGTCCCCACAAAACGAATAACCTTCTGTTCTGTGGTGTTACATTTCGGTTGTAAGAGTGAGGTACGGGTTTTACCCAGACTGTTACGGTAGCCTCTCTCAACAATGGTCTTGCTATAGCCTCTCTGGGCAAATCTTTGTTTCATTTCCCCAGATCGTAATAAGAAGTCAGTGGGTGAGGAGACATTTCTCTTCAACCTTAGAAACTCACTTGTGGGGATGCCTTTAACCTGATGGGGAGGGTGAAAACTAGTCGAGTTAGTGGCAGTTTTTTTGCGGAAGATATCCGTACTTAGTACACCACCTTCACCAATTCTGGTGGACAGATCCAGAAATTCAATCTGTACACAACTCGATTGAAGGGTCAATTTGATGTTAAGTTCATTGTGGTTGAGGACATCGACAAACGCAGCAAACTCTCCGGCGGTACCACGGCAGAGGATAAGCACATTGTCGATGTACCTCAACCACAACAGTACATTCTGCGTGTGCATATTGTTATCCTCGGTGAAGACAACCTCTCTCTCCCACCACCCCAGGAAAAGGTTGGCATAGGAGGGAGCGCATGTAGCACCCATTGAAGTCCCCCTCTTTTGCAGGAAGTATCTGTTTTTAAAAATAAAATAAAATAATTGTGAGAAAGTACAAAATTCAGTAGATTGAGGATTGAGGATTAATTGGATTAGATCCCCAGAAAGGTTCTGCATGGACAGATAAAATTTGGCAGCTTTTAAACCATCACAATGGTTAATACAGGTGTAAAGTGATTCTACATCACAAGTCGTGAGGAGAACATTCTCGTCAACCGTGATGTGTTCTAACCTTGATAAAACGTCCATGGTGTCCCTTATGAATGATGGTAGTGTTTCCACAGATAATTGTAAAAATAAATCAATAAATCTGCAAATGGGCTCACTCAAACCTCCTATGCCTGAGACTATAGGTCTGCCCGGGGGGTGGGAGAGATTTTTGTGCACTTTGGGCAAAATGTAAAAAGTGGGTACGACCGGGCATTTAGTTGTCAATGCTTCATAATTATGTTGGGTGATCACCTCATCCAAAACGGCAACCCGTAGTATACTCTCGAGCTCCGTTTTGAACTTGGTTGTGGGATCTCTTGTCAATTCAACATAACACTGAGTATCTCTTAATTGTTTAAAAACTTCACGCTCGAACATCACCTTTGGCCATATAATCACATTTCCCCCTTTGTCGCTTGGCTTAATTTCCTCCTCCTTTAGATCACGCAGTTCTGCAAGTGCTCGCCTCTCAGCTCTTGTTAAATTATGTTCGCCCTTCTGAACACAAACTTTATTAAATCCTTCCGTCACAAGTTTAGCAAAGATCTCTACCTGTGGGCAAGCTTGCCATGGTGGACAAAAGATGGATTTGGGTATCAGCTTTGACAACATTCCACTTTGGTCGACTTGAACAACACCTTGTTCACCATGAAATGCGTTAAGATCCTCTAGGGCCAGTATTTCCTGTTCATTCCATTCATTTAGAGGTAACTGGTCCCTATATGGATCCTTTGTTTTACTAAAGTGTTTGTACAATAATAGCTTCAGACAGAATAACTGTAAGTCTTTAGTCCATTCGAACCGGTCCATACACATAGTGGGACTAAAGGAGAGACCTCCCTGTAGGACACTTAGCTGATCTTGGCTTAAGTTAATCTCTGACAGGTTTATAACAGTAAGGGCATGGGGAGGTTCTGAGGTTTGGGGCGTCATGTTAGGTACTACAGTCAATTTCTTTTTCTTAGTTGCCTTTGTGCCCCTCCGCGTCCGCCTTTTTGTGAAGTTTTTTTCCCCTTTGTCTAAAAAAGGTTTCGCACCTAGTTGGCGAGTTTCAGAACCCCCTTCAATATCTGATGATTCTATATCCGAAGCTGTTATTTCGGATGATGTAGAAATTGCAATTACTTGCTGTTGAGATTTATGTTTTTTTGATCTTTTACCCTTCTGCCACTTATAAACCTTGTCTGCCTTATAGTCTTCCTGATCTCGGTCGAATTTCTTTTTTTTGAAAGCAATTAATTATTTTTCAAATTTCTCAAGGTCAAGATCTATTTTAATAAGGGATTGTGTTTTCAGTTCAGAAAGTCCTGACTTAATGACCTCTATTTGATTGGTCACCTCTAGTACCACTGCTTTATCATGTTCGATCAAAATTTGTATCAATTGGAATGAGCAGGCTGACAATGCTTCTTCCCATCTCGTTTTAAATGTGACATCTGTAAAGTCAAAAGAGGGGAAGGTTTGGAGACGAAGACCCCTCGGAATGAATTTTTATTCTGTATATTTTTCTAGTGCGGTCTTCGTCCACCAAACCCGCAGCCTCCTCTGTAATAGATGTTTAAGATTTCTCAACTTATCTATACTTTCACTATTCTGTGTAGTGGATGAATGTGCAAATTCTGAAGGTTCTATATTAAAGGCTGCATTAGCAGTAGCTTTCCTATTTTCCTCTTTCGCGAAAAAATCCATTAAAACAATGTGTCAAAAAGACGAATGAGCAGAGGTTACGAAATCTGCAAAGCAGATAATTGAATATGTTCAACAAAAGGGGAAGGATTAACCTCGCATCTATTCCAACACAATTAGGGTCACCATAAGCCAATAAATATTATAACAATCACTATAATTGGCGGTGCTCACGGGTTAATGATAATATGAAAAAAAGAAGAAAAAAGGAACCCGCTTAGGAGCACTCATGTATACCTTATATCAAATAACAGTTTATTGATTGACACAAAGATGAGAACAGAAAACAGTACAAGTTTAAAAACAAAAGTTAAGGCTAGGACCCCAGTCACGGGTACTACCCACTGGAAACACTGCAAAAAATGAATATTGAAATGAATAATTAAACATGTCACTGCAGAAGAGATGCTATGAGTTGCTATGAGATGCTTCAATGATGCTATGAGTAATGCCCTCAATGATCTAAAAAGAAATATCTCTGCCATCCCAAGGAAAGAGAAGGTGAGAAGCCTTGGAGCTTTTACTAACAAAAACATAATTGAAAGCCTCATTTCTGGAAAGCTGTTACTTTCAAATCCATCCACTGAGAAAAATGAAAGCATTTACCTGGAAAACATATTTACACATAGCAGTGGATTTTGCAAATTGTCTGCTGTTGGGTCTTCAAAACCCCCACATTGCCTGTATTACAAGACCTGCACTGGCGGAGAGAAGGCCTCATTTTAAGATTTTGACCCTTACCATAAAGGCTATCAATGGACAATGGAGACCCGTTTGGCAGCCTCAATCCATAAGAAGTTACATTCTCAGAAAAGCGGACAGATGCTCCAGGAGAAGATTGGAAATGATGAGACTCATTATAATGAGACCTGCGGGTGAGCGTCTATAAGCTTTGCCCAGGCACCTTCATAGCAATTTTCTGCTGCCCATCCCACATGTATGACGTCATTCTAAAAAGGGCACAGGCATGTGGTATTACCTCCTTATACCAGCTTATTTCCACTCATCAGTCAGTAAATTGCCATCCCCTCCATATAACAGGCTTCTTAACAGAGAGCGCCATAAATATACAGTTATTATAGGAATCTAGTGGGGAATAAGATCTGGAAAAAGGTCAGATTAATTGTATTAAACACACATGAAAGATACAGACAGTAAGTGTCATGTTATTCATCTTGTCTATAGGATCTTATGGAAGGTAACACTCCAGGAAACTATAGGGTTAAAACATGTATTTATTTTAATAAATAACCTGTAATTGAGTCGAATCAAACATGTAGAAAAGGTTTATAGGAATATTTAATTGCTGGAAAATGGATTCACCCAGTACTAGACACTTCTTTTTTTTCAGAGGGAATTTTTTTAAATAAAATATATATATATTTCTATGTAGTAAATTAATCGGTGCTGCAATAGGATGAATCTCTACTCTTAAATCAGGATAAATCATTGTGACAATAAATCCCTGTCTCAGGAACATTGCATTCTTATGTTCTGTATCATTGAGTTACAAAGACAAAGAGACTTCCCAATCATGAACCAGCAGGAGAGGAAGCATCTCCCCCTCCTACATACTTAGCTTCAGAGATTGCAGCTCACACAATGTATTTGTTACTTTGATTTCTGGAATCGATGCACTGAGACAAAGTTGCCACCTGGTGGCGCTGTATAAGCATAGTGTAAAGTCTGCCAGATAACAGTGAGAAGGAAGTTATTGTACATCTGCCTTATGCTCTCCTCCCAGTGTGGGACTCAGAGCGCAGTAATATGTCCCAGAGTCAGAGGTCCTCAGCCTGCTGATGTTCAGAGGGAAATGCTTGTTATGTTTGTCGTGGTTATGAAAGAAGCGATCCTTGAGTTCCTCCTCCAGGTCCTTGTTCTTGGTGGTTTCTCTCAGGAGAAGGTGAAGTGTCTGCCCCGGTTTCTGCACATACCAGAACATGTAATATGCTGCTACATCGTAACTGCAGCTCAGTGTCGCCTCCATCCCTTCCCTGGCAGTAACTTCTGAGGGTGACTGAGTCACTTGATCCCCTGAGGCAGAGCCTGAAAAGGGAAAACAGCAGCAAATTAGGATGCCCCCAGTCACACACAGTGCAGCTCCTACACATCCTAATCATCTCAGAGAGCAGACATGAAACCCGCCCAGGACTGGAAAGAGAGACACACATTGGCTCAGGCTTACTGCAGGTGGATGGACGTGTCCTGTAACTCCAGGACAATATGTCCTTGTTAAGAGCTGAAAGTTTGCAGTTGTACAGTGGGATAGCTCAGCTGGATTAAATATTCTTCATTAACTCCAAAGTGAGAATGACTTACTGATAAAGGCAGCTATCAGGGAAAGACACATTACATTGAGGCTGTGCATGTTTGCTGCTGAAATTCGTCCTGTTACTTAAGTACTAACTACAGAGTAAGGATTATAATGCACAACTGGTGCATATTACAGGCACAGGCAGTGACGTGGGGGGGATTCTGTCAATCATTTTTTTGAAAATGTATCACGTGACCTGGTTTTTGACTCCCTCCCTCCTCGCCTGTACAAACCCAGAGCTCCTGTGAACGTCGAATTATTCTCATCAATGTCTTATGTGTTTGTGAGCTCTTTGGTGACAGGGATCCCAGTCTCTGGAGCTTTAACATATATGTTTTGTGCACTTTTTCCAGTTCTTGTGCTTCTTAGTGAGATGTTAATAAAGAATAATGGGATTGCAGTCATTGCTGATGCTTCTTAATGTTACAGCTGCACTAACCATCTCATCCCCGGTGCCTATGTGTTACTTTACCCTTACTTATAGATTGTAAGCTCCTTGGGGCAGGTTCTAATCTAACACACACATTTCCGGGCGGCTATCCTATCTCTTGTATCTCTATCCTATATTGTATCTCTAACAATCCATGACATGCCTGTAAATTGAATGTATCACCACTATTCATTTTAATGCAACAAGTTGATAAACTCCACCAATCCTGATGGATATGATATCACCTACTTTCCTCTGTGCCACGTCACCACGGCAACGCAGTGTCAAATGACACCGCGGGTCATGTGACGTGCGCATCACCATTGCAATACGCGTCAAATGAAGTCAAGGCGGTCAGGTGATGTCACCCGCGCCTCATTTGACGCTGGATATTAGGTAAGGGGGGAGGGCACGAGCAGAGGGGCTGTCAGGCAGTGGGGGCGCAGCACATAAAGTGTGACCCAAAATGTCAAAACAGCTGCCTGTGGGTGGGTTTACTGGCATTGCATCTGATCCCAGGCTGTGTTTAAAAGCTGTGTTAAAACAGTGAGCATTGGCGTAAGTGCTCCATGTAATAATGGATTTAAGGCAAAAGGTGGCAGTGTGTGCTCATTTGCAAGTCATTTCCATGATCCCTTGCTGCAGTGGAAGCACTGTATGCTAGGTGATAATGGTGAAAAGCAGAGCTGCAGACTGTCTAAGACATGTTAATGTGCTTAAAAGTAATATTTATCTTTGATATATATATATATGTATGTATGTATGTAAACGAATAGAGATACCGTTCTGTGACTAACTAAATGGTATTGTTTGTGCGAGCTTTCTAGACAAAAGGTTTTTACTTTTATGACTTAAGGTGTTAAATGGCCCCTGAATGTTACTGATGAGTGTGTGTGTGTGTGTATGTTTAAAAAGCATTTAGTTAGCCACAGAACGGTATATATATATATATATATATATATATATATATATATATATATATATATATATATATATATATATATATATATGTTTTATATATATATATATATATATATATATATATATATATATATATATATATATATATATATATATATATACATACATACATGCATGCATGCATATATAATATATATATACACACAGCTTTACCCATTTTGAAACCTAAGAGCATCATGTGTCCATTTGGTATATTTGGAATCAGAGGGAACACAAACTGCAGTCTTTTATTAGTGATTGTTCAGGACCTTGGACAATTCCTAGAACAGGACCCCAGTCCCATGAATACAACCTCACCGCACTAATTCCTAGTATTATACAGTAACTTCGTGTAAGATTAGGCACTACCAAGTGTAGTTATAATGAGTTATAATTAAGGACAATTATCAGGTGATATAGTAATGTCATTGGGGTGGAAAATTACTATTATAATACAATTTGAATAAGCTCACTCAATAAAAACTGTGGGCAGTTAACCATAGATACAATCCGTATATTGCATTTTCTGAATATTTTAAACCAAACATATGTTTTTTAATTAAATAATATGCATTACATTTAGTTCTAAATTAACGTTGTGTACTATTGACTGTATATTTTTGGTAAGAGTATATTGATACAATTCTGATATTTTTGCACATCTCATTCTGTCCTTCCCATTTTTGTACATGTATTTATTGTAGTGTTTGGGAAATGACTATTACACACATGACTGCGATGTGGCACCTTTATAAGTGCAAATTTGTCTTGTGAGCATATTGCACGGATGTGAACACCCTTTGTGTCACTGTGTCTGTCAGTGCACAGTAATACACTCCGGTGTCTCCCAGGCTGACTCTGGGGATGGTGAAGGTGCTGGATTTTCTGCCCTCTGCGATGTGCACAGTCCCGATATCATTGCTTGCCATCTTATTGTAGCTCTGGGCTATATAAGTAATTCTCCCATTATTCAAGTGTCGATAATATGCGATTGTCTCTGTGGTTATATCTGGGTGGTTACAGGTGATATTTATGTCCATTCCATCTGATGTCTCCAAGAGAGGCTGCTGGATTATGTTGGCTCTGCACAAAACACCTGAAAGGCAAAAAGTTCTCCATCTTTATTACTGGGAACCTAAATGAAGTTGATTTAATACCAGCAGGGGAGGAAAGGTATTTTTCCAGATTATATCAGGCATTAAACTGCATAGCATATATACACATGTTGTGGGTTAGTACGTATAATAAATATCAGTGAGTGTTAATGAGTCCCATCAAGAACAGAACTCTTGTGGAAGTAAAATAAGACGAATTTCACACTTCCCAAGAACACACAGCATTTCTGCCAATGTGAATTTGGGGAAAAATGTGTAATTTGCTTTAGTAAAACAAGTTATGCTAAATCTTATGTAATTCCAGTGCAAATGAAATCCAGTATTTCAGGGTTACTAGTACTCCGGCACAATACTCACAGCTGAGAAGTAGGAAACACACTCCACGTGCGGCCATTCTGAGGAGACAGTGTGAGCTGCAGACAGACAGGTGCAGAATGTTGGTGACTGTGCAGCTGCTTATCAGGCACTGGCTAAAATAATGGGAACTATATCCCCACACCCCTTTCTGGTTACCCTGGGATCCCCACACCCCTTTCTGGTTACCCCTGGGATCTCCACACCCCTTTCTGGTTACCCCTGGGATCCCCACACCCCTTTCTGGTTACCCCTGGGATCTCCACACCCCTTTCTGGTTACCCCTGGGATCCCCACACCCCTTTCTGGTTACCCCTGGGATCCCCACACCCCTTTCTGGTTCCCCCTGGGTTCCCCACACCCCTTTCTGGTTACCCCTGGGATCCCCACATCCCTTTCTGGTTACCCCTGGGATCCCCACGCCCCTTTCTGGTTACCCCTGGGATCCCCACACTCCTTTCTGGTTACCCTGGGATCCCCACACCCCTTTCTGGTTCCCCCTGGGTTCCCCACATCCCTTTCTGGTTACCCCTGGGATCCCCACGCCCCTTTCTGGTTACCCCTGGGATCCCCACACCCCTTTCTGGTTACCCTGGGATCCCCACACCCCTTTCTGGTTACCCCTGGGATCCCCACACCCCTTTCTGGTTACCCCTGGGATCCCCACACCCCTTTCTGGTTATCCCTGGGTTACCCACACCCCTTCATGACACATTCCTGTCTTCACTATCCACCTCCGTCATGTCGCTGTCTTTATTACTTGGTGTAACCCCTCATCAGTAGATATTAATATGACTGCTGCACGTGGAATCTCACTAAGAGGGTTGGCTGCAAACATCGAGTTCACATACAGAGTTGCACAGAACAATATCCAATGTATGGTTTATGCTCATAAAAGGTCACAAGGGGCTTATTTTGTATTTATTTTGTGTTTTAGTTTTTCAGACACATACAGATGTCGGATTTGTTTTCAGGCAGCAAATAAAATATGAAAACAATGTTTATTACTAAATACAACAAAAGTAAAAATGAGAATGTGTGAAAAAATAATAAAGGGAAATAGAGCTTATTAAGGTGGGAACTGGAAACTGATTATTGTAATGATTGCATCATGTTATTATGTGGTCCTGCAGCGCCCTCTAGCGCATTTGCCGGGTGATTCCTTCACCAACCCGGGTCACATAATTGTTATTTTCTCTTTACACCCAAACTTTAGTAAAAAGAAACTGAAAAACCCGGCACCCGAATATCTACAAATACACACAATAAAAGGACAGTCATTAAGAGATCAGTATATGTACATGGCCACCCTTTGGGTGATGTGGGTAGGTGTTGGGTTATTGTACAGGATTCCTGCGTGTGACAGTCACTGTGTCACTCACAGCACAGTAATACACAGCTGTGTCTGCCACCCTCACTCTGCTGATATGGAGACCTGTAGACAGACTCTTCTTGTCCATAGTCACTGAGACCCGGCTGCTGCTGCTGCTGCTGCTGCTGCCTGTGCTGTATCCAGATGCACAGATCTCCGGGACGAGCCCAGTGACATGCTTATACCAGGCAATATATTGGTAGTTGTTTATAGTGTGGTTACACCCGAGGGTCACATCGTGGCCTTCTTCAGACTCCAGCTGTGGATGTTGGGAGACCTGCGGGTCACATTGACCACCTGAGAACACAAGATAAAGGCGGTGAAGGGTCATTGCAGATATGAAATCACAGCCAGAGCCCAGAAGTGACCGGAAAGTGCTGGTTCTGACCCCTCTGTATGCAAGTTCCGCATTAATTTCTAACACAACAAACGTGTGCAAACTGTGCAGAATGCAGAATTGTAGTCGGAGTCAGGGGGATTTTATATTGTTTTATACTTCCCACGTATTTTATTTTAATTAATCTAATTTTAGTGTTCATTGGGCAATAAGAGATACGGTTTTGCTCTCTGGTGGCAGAAGACTATGATAGCCATTTGTTGCTAAGGATTTGTACATGAACACACAATGTATGTTGCATTTTTAATTATCTTAAAAAAACTAAAATAACATTTTAGTTGAACACACCTCTGCTTGGATAACTAACAGTTTAATGTTTGCAGAATCCATAACATTCTCTCTGTGCTGTGCAGGTACATTCCTTATTTATTTTCTTAAGCACAAAAAGAGTTTCTGAAATCCCTATTCCTTCGCCCCTTTTCACAGCATAAAATATTACTCTTACCTAAAAAAGTTGATGTAAAAAGGAAGATCCACAGAACTATTACTCTCTCATCGTATTGAGTCATGTTCCAATGTGAAATGTTGAATGAGGTTTCTGAAGGAATTTCTGGGGCATCACAGGAGGAAACAGTACACTTATAAGACCTCCCTCCTGACGTTACAATGACACCAACCATGTTTGTGGGTGTATAATATTTTAATAAATAGAAAGAAAAGCAAAACACGACAGCTAAACTTGAAGGTATTGAATAGAATTCCCCCCCTTCCTCAAAAAAATATTAGTATTTATTTATTTTTGGGGTTTCTTACCTGAATTAATTACACATGCAAAGTCTTATTATACTGCAAAAAGCAACATCATTGATAAAATAAAAATGTTGTGATTTTAACAATGTAAAAATTGATTGACAATGAAAACATTGCATCATATAAGGTTTTGTTTAAAGCTCACAATTATTCTCTCCTTCTCAAGAAAAATTCAATTGTCACTTATTTTTTTTTTCTCGTTTGATTTCTAAGTCGGATTCACAATGCGCTTGAGTGTGGAAATCGAAATTTTATAATTGTTCCCATTGATTAAATATGAACAAAATGCATTACATAATGTTTTCCATTAATCAGGAAGTGGAATAAAAGTTAGAAACATCTCATTGTGTAATTTTAGTACAGGTTATGACATGTAATTGAATATATTTTAGTTTCACATTTTCTGTTGGGCCGAATTAAATCCTTAGCAGCACGTTCCTAGAGGGCACCCCTATCAGGGTGTGATTAAAGTATTTAGCACCTGTAACTTCCTACTGAGCAGCTTGTGGGAGGCCAGTGCTTCCCTTTTCAAGGTATATCATCTCCCAGTTAGTTCCCTGTAAATTCATTTATCACTCTGCTTGCTTACATGTAAGTAGCATCACTGGTATATACCAGTTTTTAACTGCACAATGTTACATACAGCTGCAGCGGCCGTTATTCGAACATTCGTACATCAGAATACCGATGTCATGACGCGGGAAGTCTTCCAACCTTCCCACCTTAAGATGCGAGTGCGGAGAGTGCATAAAATTTCATGTTAGTGTTCTGGTTTTTAAACACCTGAAATTAGCACAGTAGCAGAGTGACACAGTAGCACAGTAGCACAGTAACACAGTAACACAGTAGCACAGTGACAGTAGCACAGTAGCACAGTAGCACAGTAGCACAGTAGCACAGTGACACAGTAGCACAGTGGCACAGTAGCACAGTAGCACAGTAGCACAGTGACACAGTAGCACAGTGACACAATAGCACAGTAGCACAGTGACACAGTAGCACAGTAGCACAGTAGCACAGTAGCACAGTACTGTACACATTACAATTAATTCATTTCATTGCAACCAAGGAAACAGAATCCATGAAATTAAAACAAAGCAATCGCGATAAGCGCGGGTGTCTGTGGCGATTGGCCGCGTTCATGCTGCGTGGTACTCAAGAGCACAAGAAATCGGCGCCCTGATTTGTTCGAATAATGGCCGCTGCAGCTGTAAGCTTATGCTTAGTATATTAACCCCTTCAGGGTACATTTCACAGAACATTTGTATGCATTTAGCATAGGGACCTGCTATTGAGACTTACCTAACGTTGGTTAGCAGGCTTGTCATTATTTGATCAAAGGATGTAACCAAACGTCTCATTTGTCTTACAGATTTATTTGACACTATTTTTATTTATTTCCCCATTTATTGCTATCGCAATGGGAGAAGCGCAGGGATTCACTTTCTATGTAATTGAATCGATCACATAATACAGTACACTTTGGTGATAGCAGCTGCTTTATATATATATATATATATATATATATATATATATATATATATATATGACAAACAGAAAAGAAAAAAGCTGCGCCTCTGATAGAAGTAAACCAGTGTAGATGTAATAGTTCTAATAAATCCTAATAAATGTGAATTATTGTGGGGGTATCCCTAAATAACATATGCAATTAATATAAACACCTACAGATCATATATTGGGCACATACCAATTATAAAACAACATGTGATTGAAAATAACATATAGGGAAAAAAAGCAAAAAGGAAAGAAAAACCAGTCCTCAAAATGTTCCAATAAATTAGATGGGTGCTGGTATGCAGGGTCTCCGGCAGCTCTCAATGTGGACAAACCACGTCCACAAGGTATCTAGAAGGAAAGAAAGAGGAGAGAGCGCACGCCCATAGCGTAAAATTGTATATTTAATGAGGGGAAGGGGGGGAGGGGGGGGTAAAAAATGCACTTACAAAAGTACAATAAAATCAAGCATATGTGATAATAATCACCACCATCCGGTTCAAACTGCAAGCTCTTTGGGACAGTCCCAGGCTCCGTTGGTGAAGGATCAACGTCCCCGCATGTTTCCAGGGCTGGTGTGCTGGTAAAAGTCCAAGAAATCAGTTCCGTGTAATGAAATCTCTTTAGCACCTGCGCATGGATAGGTCCGCTCCAGCGCTTGGTATTGACTTCAATGCCAGTGCGTCTGACGTAATGACGCTCCCTGACGCGTTTCGTCAGTCACGGCCAACTTTTTCAAAGGGATAACTTGGAAGGGGGAGGTCCGTTATTATATATGCACAGCATGATGATGCTAAGTGTTTGGAACGCCCCCACTCAGCTGAAAAGTGCTTTTACTGATATATATAGTTAACCTGCATATACATAATGTAGTCTATACATAATTACATCGTAACTTGAAAGAATTTGGAGGAGATAATATATGAAAGGATATTTTTCAACATGGATATGATTCTCTCTCAAAAACTCAGCGCAGGATGTCAGTGACCGCCTGGAAGAGGGTGGCGTGGGGCCAAGGGGTGCAGATGGATCAGTCGCTGCGGCGGCCGGACTTGCTACCTCTGGACTCATTGCACTCCTCACCGCCTGGGGAGAAGGGCTTAGCTATGAACAGCGACTCGAGCTCCTGTCGACAGCGCTTGGAAGGCCCCCTCACTCACACCTGGTCAGCGGGGAACAGGACGTTCCCAGAGTAACTGCTGTGGACGCAGCAGAGCCAGCAAATGAATATGTAACCAGCAGAACCTTGGTGAGCAACGCAGCAGTCCCCAGAGAGGCAGCCATTCCGGCTAGGGGGGACCTGTCTGCACCTCAGCGGACTCCCAAACATACAGTGGGTAGCGACACGCCCTATACTGGGGAGTACAAGCTTGAGAGACGGTGCTATCATTGCCACAAGGTGGGCCACATCCGGCCACATTGCCCGGACCGTGAGCGGTCTGGGGGACCCCATCAGGGGCAACGTTCACAAGCTGCAGGGCCAGTAACCCAGCTTGGGCTGGCCCACACAGAGGAACAGAGCACAGCCATGGAGCCACAACCAAGAGGGATGTCCCAGGCAGATGCTGCTTTTGTCACCTTGGAGCCAGCAGCAGTGAGCAGAGGATGTCCAAGTGCATCAGTCGAGATGCAGCCTGCTGATGTCCTGAGCAGGCACCCACGGAGGGTTACCTTTGGTGACCGGCAAGCAGGGAGCTTGCCAGATTTGGGTGCTGCTGTTATTCTGGTGCAGCCAGAAGATTTGCTCCCGGGCACCGGGATGCAAAGAACCATGCCTGATGGAGGGCTGCGGTCCTTACAGGGTGCCCAGATCATTTTGGATGGGGGTGCCAATCATGGCATGAGGGAGGTGGGGGTTTTGTCCAGGGAAACTGCTGAGGTGCGCCTTAGCAATAACCTGGAGCCTGTGATCTGTGTGGTTGCTGGGGAATTGCCTGCTGTTGCGGCGATTCCTAAGAGCCTGTCATCAGAGATCACAGAAGAAGCAGCCCCTGTCCCCCTGCATTTGGGACCTACGGTTCCAGTGGCCTCTGCGGAGACCAGACAGGTAAGCCAGACTTCTGAGTCGCGACCAGTGACTGACTTACTGTTCCCTTTACCTGTCCCTGTTACCCCTGACTTAGAGACTAAGGGTGGGTGGTTAGAATTAGGGACAGCAGATAGGGATGCGGTGAAAGCTGACCCCAGCTTAGAAGGTATGGGACTGCGGGCGTCCGAGTCCTGGGAAAGCGGGGGGTCAGACCACAGGCTGTGGCACCGCGGGCTCTGGGTTAGGGAGCCAGGTTCTACCGGGTTAGCCAGGGGCTGAACAGGTAGAAGACTGTTAGTGGGACCAAGGGAGGGTCGGCAGCAAGTGTTGCAGGTAGCCTTCCCCAGTCCACCAGTGGGGCATCAGGGGGTCACTCACATGAGAACCCAGCTGTTGCAGCCTTACTACTGGCCGGAGGCAGCAGGGGCAGTGGCAGACTTTGGCCACCCCTGGGACGCCTGCCAGCCAGAGGGTAAAGCGGGTGATTATGTGCAGATGCTCCTGAACCTGTTACCAGGAATGGGGAACATGTTTCAGGAAGTAGCCCAGGCAGTGCCAGGCCTCTTAGGTAGGATAGGGTTTCCTAGGGGGGTCCTAGTTGAGCTAGGGGCCCTGGGAGGTAGGCAGGCAGGGGCAGAAGCTGGGGCTAGGGTAGAGCAGCCTAGGGTCCTGTTCTCAGACAAGCTGGGCAGGGCACATAGTACAGATGAGCCTGTGCTCCCAGGTGATCTGCATCCTCTGCATAAGAATACCTATGGAGTATCAGCAGAGGTGGCAGACAGTGTAGAGAGGAAGGCAAAGGGGGAGTCAGTCTTCAGCCTTCAGAATGGCCTCTGTGAGTTTTTCAGGGTGCCATTCAGGATGAGGAATGCTCTGGCTACCTCCCACCGCCTGGTCAGGAGGGCACTAGAGAGAGTGCAGAGGTATGTGGGGACATACAGGGAGAGGATAGTTGGCTTCAGGCAGATCTGTGGTTTGTCTCCAGGACAGGTAGCAGCAGTGCTAGCCAGGGTTAGGGAGATAGGGAGGACCAAAGTCGATCACATCCATATGCTCAAGGAGGACATAGCTCTGCCAGATATCCTAGGGGAGGCTAGGCAGGAGGGTACCGTAGAGCAGGTTGAGATAGGGTCTCAGCTGAGTGTCAGGCAGAGGGCAGATGCCAGGGCTATGCTAGAGCAGTATAGGGCTCTGTTCACAGACAAGCCAGGGAGGACACACATCACTGAGCACCCAGTGCTGACAGGGGATCTGAGACCTCTGCATAAGCACGCTTATAGAGTGTCAGCAGAGGTGAAGGGCAGTATAGAGAGGGAGGTGGAGGAGATGCTGGCCCTAGGGGTAATTGTTCCATCCCAGAGCCCTTGGGCTTGTCCGGTAGTCCTAGTGCCTAAGAAGGATGGGACCACCCGGTTCTGTGTGGACTACCGGCAGCTCAATGCAGGGACGGTTTCAGATGCCTACCCCATGCCCCGCATGGATGAGTTGCTGGATGAACTCGCGGGGGCAAGGTATCTGACCACTATGGATCTCAGTAAAGGGTACTGGCAGATCCCTTTGACCCAGGAGGCTAGGGAGAAGTCGGCGTTCATCACCCCAAGTGGCCTCTATGAGTTCTTAGTGATGCCATTTGGGATGAAGAATGCACCGGCTCATTCCAACGCCTGGTCAATCGTTTGCTAGAGGGCATGCAAGGGTTTGCAAGGGCTTATCTGGATGATATTGCTGTGTTCAGTAACTCCTGGGAATCACACTTAATTCATGTAGCTGCGGTGCTAGCCAGGATTAGGGAGGCAGGTCTCACCTTAAAACCCACCAAGTGCTTATTAGGGATGGCTGAAGTCTTATACCTAGGGCATAGGGTGGGTGGAGGGCACCTCAAGCCAGAACCAGCTAAGGTAGAGGCAGTAGTGCAGTGGCCCACTCCCAAAACCAAGAAGCAGGTCATGGCGTTTCTAGGCACCGCAGGCTACTACAGGAAGTTTGTTCCCCAGTATAGTGCCATTGCCAAACCCCTGACTGACTTGACCCAGAAGCGACAGTCTGCGCTGGTAGTCTGGTCTCCTGCCTGTGAAGATGCATTTCAGGCTTTGAAGACTGCCCTAGCCAGTGCTCCTATACTGGCCGCTCCAGATTATTCCAAAAAGTTTCTGGTGCAGACTGATGCCTCAGACTTCGGTATTGGGGCGGTGCTCAGCCAGGTGGGGGACGGGGGTAGTGAGCATCCCATGGTTTACCTGAGCCACAAGTTGCTGCCCAGAAGTGGCCTATGCCACTATTGAGAAGGAGTGTCTGGCCATAGTATGGGCTCTCAAGAAGTTACAGCCTTATCTCTATGGCAGACACTTCACTGTTATCACTGACCATAACCCCCTAAGTTGGTTGCAGAGGGTGTCGGGAGAGAATGCCAAGCTCTTGCGCTGGAGCCTGGCCTTGCAAGAATGTGACTTCACCATTCAGCACAAGAAAGGCAGTGAGCATGGGAACGCTGATGGCCTCTCCCGGCAGGACAATCCCCAAGACCTAATGACTTCAAAAACCCTCAGATCAGCCCAACCACCAGAGGAGGTGGCCAGGGCAAACCTTGGGCTTTGTGTGGGGGAGATGTGGCGAAAATGGGGGTAATCAGCGCATTAATAAAGGCAGTGGGCTCAGCTGGTTACCCCTATTTCGCGTTGGGGATGAAGGGTGTAATTCTATATGCATGGCTGTCCCCAGTTTGCAGGCTAATCTCTACCTGCAGTGAAGTGCCTTTCTGTTGCTGTTTTAAAATGTACAGGCAGGATGCTATTTTTTTTGTCTGCCTGCCTTTGTAAGGCAGTAAGGACCAAATGTTATGCATACAGGAGCCCCCTGTTGGGATGAAAGATCCCAGATTCGTAAAGTGTCACTTAATCAGGATGTTTATGAGTAGCAGACCCTGTTACTCCTCCTGGATATTTCACACCTCGGGACCCAAACTTCAGACATTGCGTCCCCAGAAATGAGTGGCCCCTTTTTACTTAGCAGTGCTACCAAGCTGCTTACTGAGCATGCTCAGAGATACCTGAGCTGGCTGTAGGACTGGCCCATGTGACCTGGCAGGTTCTGATAGGAGGAAGATAATTCCTTGCCAATGGGATGAGGCTAATGTATCCCTTCACAGGCCCTTGTCCTTAAAAAGGCCTGTACCCCTCATTCCGTGGTGATTCCTGTGTTATTGCTGTTGCTGTTACCTGATTTCTTCAAGCGGATAAGACCTAAGTACAGCGGCTACGATTCCAGAACGCAAGGGGTTAAAAACATCGCAACAAGGATACTTGCCCTGCTTCAGGATTTCGTTAGCCCTGGGGATTCAGGAAATCCCCAGAGAACCAGAAAAGACTTTGCACATTCACAGAAGGATTGGACTGGCTATTTATTTGGCAATTTGCAAAAGGACTAAATTTTAAAGAACAATCTTCTGGTGCTTGGGCACCTTTCTGGACATTATCCTCTATTTCTCTACCCGTGAGTGTAATTATTAAGTTATTCTGCAGTTGTCGTGTGTTTGCCTATCAAGGGAATAAATCTCAGTTTATTTTGCTCAACCTGTTCTGCTCAATCAGGACCCACGAAATATAAATGTGTTATTAAGCGCGTCTCCCGTGACAGTTGCTGACCCTAAAGAAGAAGCAGCCCGGATGTTGTAATCTCCATACAAAATCATCAACTATTTTTGTGGAAAACATATATTTTTATATTTTTGTACACGTTTTTTTGATTTTTTATATTTCATTTTTTATTTTTATATTTTTGATTAATACATTATACCCTATTATTTTGTATTTTGAAACAGTTCATTTTTTATTTAGTGTGTTTTTAACACATAATATATATACACAGTGTACGACAAACCTATACATTTGCACGCCCCAGGCGAGTGGATTTAACATCGTGGCGAGCTCCAATTGGCCCAAGCAGCACACGTGTGGTACTAGGTGGTGAGTAGATTTTTATGTTTGGCGAGAAGATTTTTTGGTGATTTGTCGACCACTGTAAATACATATATATTTTTTATATTTGTTATTATTTTGCATATTTTCTACACACTCACCATCGATTTAAGACCATCATCTGAGTTCCTATATTTGAAAGAATATTTCTTTAACAATTGTATTTATACAGGTCATCTGTGCTAATATTTGTGGTGGTCTGTTTACACATCCAGGCGCTGTTGAATCTTTCTATTAATATATATTGTGACGTCTCAGTCCCAGCGTCAGATCTTTTGTCCAGATCAAAGGCAGGAAACACTGTATTACTCTAAGCAGGGGTTTATTTACAGGGTATAAAGCAGGTACAGGGTTAACTCATAACTCAAAACGGAAATAAAAGACCTAACTCCTTCCAGGAGTACTGACTAATACTGCTTAGTCCCTAACTAGTCGTGGGAGAACTAAACTCTTTTCCCCACTTTACCCAGTGTACCTGAAGCAGGTCTCCTTTCAGATCAGTCTACAGCAGCTTCTCTCACCCTGTCTGTATAACTCTCAACAGTGTGTCTGGCAGCGTGTGGGGGGGGGGGAATCTCTGTATCACTTCCTGACTATACAGTCTAGGCTAATTAGCTCATTAACTCACAGCTGCACAGACCTGTCCAGAATAATTAACACTATGAGAGCTGTAAAGTCCCACAACTGCCCCACTCTAGCCCCTAGAGGGCAGCGACGGCACCACATATCCCTCCACCTAGCGAAACACAGTCGTGTGAGCAGACTATGCACTATCCCATGCACAAACATCTTTGTCAGACCTGTCTGACATCCACCGCTTCTTAAAGGTTTTCTTTCATTAGACATTCTGCCGAGCAAATAATAGAGCCCAGCGTAGTGTCCCACTCAGTCATCAGAGCTTCGAGCTCTTCGCCTAGGTCACGCAGATGTTTCTCTGCCTTCTTGTGGCCAGCACGCTCAAACTACAGGTCCTTCCTCAGGTCTTGAAGCTGTCCTTCTATGCTTCTTTTCTGGCTCAAGGCAGCTGCCAATTCAATTCCTCTCAGGGCCTTCATCTCTTCCCGGTGCTTGCTCTGGGTTTGTGCCAGCGCATCCTTCAGATTTTGGATCTTTGTAGTTTTTGTCGCTAGGATTGCTGCTGCTTCTGTTTCCCATGCCTCTTTCTCCAGCTTGAGGTTGTCCTCCTTTATAGCTGTGAGTTGCTGGGACGTGTGTTCAGTTATCCGCTTTAGCTCTAGAAGCCTTTTATCCAACTTCAGTTTTTCAGATTCCAAGGTTTGGACATTTTTAGTTTTTTCATATTCCGCTTCCAGTGACGCTCTGGTAAGGCTCAGGGTGGCCTTCAGCTCATTATGCTGCTCGGCGGGGACCCACTGGGTACTCAGTTGCTCCTGTAGCACTTGTTGCTTTTGTTTACCCAGCTCTGTTTTTAACGTGCAGA
The DNA here is from genome assembly GCF_040206685.1 of Ascaphus truei. Taxonomy (NCBI): domain Eukaryota; kingdom Metazoa; phylum Chordata; class Amphibia; order Anura; family Ascaphidae; genus Ascaphus; species Ascaphus truei. Next base: position 47,451,466 of record NC_134495.1, read on the forward strand.
CCTCTCACTGAGAAACTTCTTGCTTGCCGATGAGGCATTGAACATCTTGTTGGGACGCCTGATAGAACCGTTTCCAGTCAACAGTCTTTTGGTCTGGCTCACTTGGATTTCTGCTTATGGCGGTATCAGTAGCCTTTGTCATGCCAAGGCTAGTAGTCACTCCTGTGACGATTGCGCCAAGCGCTCTGTGTTGTAGTCCACCTCTGGTCTTTTCTAATACCATGGGGTAACCTTTCCCTGCAGCTTCTGTTGCACACGGAGGTTGTCCATTCCGCGGGGCCACATAGGAGTCCTCATCGTCCTCTTCTGAACTGCAAGAACTGTGCTGAACCATAGAATCCCAGCGCGCCTGATGCCCCACAGAAAAGTTACATTCCATTGGTTCCGCGTTCCGAGGGCAAACTGCGGCCACATGTCCAAGTTCATGGCATCTGTAGCACTCTATATACCTTCCAAAACTGGGTCGGCGTTTTGTCTCCAGTCTACTTGGAACAACGAGACCAGAGTCCCTCCTAGGTGCTGTTGGAATCCCTACTCCCTTACGCAAGTCAGTGATTCCTTGGGGATTCCTATTCGGTTGAACAGTCTTATCGGACCTCCTGGAGCGCAGGAAGTGAGAACCGGAGCACTCATCTGGACTTGAGCTCTTGGACATCTCTTCGGCAGTCAAGTAACATTCGACTAAAGCGACCAACTGTTCGGCGTCTTTGGGGTCACTCTGGCTCACCCACTTCTGGATGGTGCGGGGGAGGCCTCTCAGGAACCGGTCTATAACGACTCTTTCGACAACTGCAGCGATGGAACATACCTCAGGCTGGAGCCACTTCCTTGCAGAGTGTATAAGGTTATAGAGTTGAGAGCGGGGTGTCTTCTCTAAATCATAACGCCAGGAATGGAACCTTTGGGCCCGAACCGCGAGGGTGACCCCTAGCCGTGCCATAATCTCCGCCTTCAGGGTGTCATAGTCTTTAGCTTGCTCAGGCTCTAAGTCATAATAGGCTTGTTGTGAGTCACCCACCAGGAAGGGAGCAATTATTCCCGCCCACTCCTCAGCTGGCCACCCTTCGCGTACTGCGGTGCGCTCGAAGATTGACAGGTACGCCTCAATGTCATCGTCCATCGTCATTTTCTGAATGAGGTGTGTTTTTACCTGGTGAGTGACCTGTGGGGCCACTCTAGGCTGGGCGGTAATTTTCTCTCCCAACACTCGGAGCTCCTGGTGTAGGCGAAGTGGCGCCTCGTTTTGCTCTTCTTTTAGCGTCTGATGTAGGGACAGCACCATCTGCTGTACTAACGCCGCCGTGCTTTCAGTTTGTGACTTTGTAATCTGTAGTAAACCCTCATTATAGGATTTTGCCATCTCCTCTTGGGTCTTTGCCAGTTGCTGCAAACCCCGCATTAAAATTGCAGAATTTTCCGTTTGCTTGTGCTGAAGCCAGGTCAGAAATTCCTCCATTTTCCCTTTTCACTGCCTTGTGGACTGCCCGCGTTAAACTCCACCAATTGTGACGTCTCAGTCCCAGCGTTGGATCTTTTGTCTAGATCAAAGGCAGGAAACACTGTATTACTCTAAGCAGGGGTTTATTTACAGGGTTTAAAGCAGGTACAGGGTTAACTCATAACACAAAACGGAAATAAAAGACCTAACTCCTTCCAGGAGTACTGACTAATACTGCTTAGTCCCTAACTAGTCGTTGGAGAACTAAACTCTTTCCCCCACTTTACCCAGTGTACCTGCAGCAGGTCTCCTTTCAGATCAGTCTACAGCAGCGTCCCTCACCCTGTCTGTATAACTCTCAACAGTGTGTCTGGCAGCATGGGGGGGGGGAATCTCTGTATCACTTCCTGACTATACAGGCTAGGCTAATTAGCTCATTAACTCACAGCTGCACAGACCTGTATACCAGGCCAGGTGTGCTGTGGATCCTGCTAGCGTTTGTCTTCTGCTTGACATTCTCCTGCTTAAACATCTCCGTGCCTGGCGTGACGTTATCTTTCCACTCCGCCGCAAACACCATCCCCGGTGGGAACCTAGACAATCTGGTAGTTTGTTCCCGGGGAAAGAATACTGAGACGAGCCTGATGACGTGAGTTCCTGCTGGCAGAGAAACACGAGGGCTGTACTGAATGCGGAGGAGCCACGGAGCAGAGAAGCAGTGTGACAGCGTTTCCAGATCCTTTGGAGCATGAGTATAACTCATACAATGCTTTTTTATCTCTTATGTTTGTGAGTTTATTTTTATGAGTCTTTTATTGAGAATTAAATCTTTTTTGCACAGTAATGCACTAGGATTGGGCGCTTTTTTCTTTTACTTTCTATACAGGTGGAGAGGGAGGTCGTTGTGCCCATTAAAGAAGCAGCTCTTTTTTCCTGTCTTTGCATTTTTGATTTTTGGACTTTGTTTGGACTCCAGAGGAACTTTGACCACGTTTGGTAGTGGGTCCACAGCACATCTCTTTTAACTATGTATTTTGGTGATGTATTGATTGCACAGTTATAATTATTTATTTTTGTAATTTTGTATTTTAGATTTTCACATATAAAATTGTTTATTATTATATTTTGGTACTATCACACTATACCCAAGCGCAGTCTTTTAAAAAAAAAAAAATATATATATATATATATATATATTCTAGTCTTTGCTGAAGTCTGTCCTAGGAGTGAGAGGAGTATACCTAGCTCCGTCCTGGGAGCAGCAAGAGAGAGATCTCTGGCCTATGACATTTGGAGAGCGAGCCGAGTTCAGGTGGACCAATGCCCCTCACCCCGATGATGGGGTGATGGGGAGAATCCATCCCCCACCCAGAGGATACCCTCTGAGGTGGGCAGCGGGGTATTGAGGCCCCAGCCAGTCCATCCTGTCGGAGTGCACACTTGGAGGGAAGGAGAGGAGTAAAGGCCTGTACAGAATGTTGGGCCGTGTCAATTGGGGACATTGCTGTTTTTATTGTGGCTGCTTGTCGCTACTACTGCCAGGCGCAGAGAGACATTACCTTTTTACCAATGACTGCTGTGTGATTCTGGAGCATCCACCCTGGGACCAGGGGTCACTCTTCTATACAGGTCCTACCCCATACCCTGGGAAGGTATAGAGGATGGAGGCGCTGCACCACCACTGAAAGCATGGAGGCGACTACCCCAGAAGCCTGGTCCTGTTATCCCCCACACCACCGCGGGAGACTCAGGCCCTCCTGTTACATGCAGGTACGCACCACTAAGTACATGTAATCCGCCCTCACACACCCTAGATATGTCAGATGAGTCTAGCGGGGGGGGGGGATAAGGGTTACACATACATACACGAAAAAGGATGAGCAGCAGCAAAGGAGGGAAGAGGCTGTGCAGCAGCAGGGAGTTAGGAGACACACGCCAACCCTATGTGTATCACCGGCACCTCTGACATCACCAGCAAGATCGTGGAGTTCACGCAAGACAGAGTGACATCATCAGGCCGCGCAGAGGTACCGGAGGAGCCCCGGTGGTTCACAGAGATACCCACTGAGCAGTGAGAACCCGGAGTACTGTGAGGGAGCTCACTGGAGGTGTACAAAGACCCTGTGAGTACCTGGAGGGTTGTGAGGGAGCGCACTGGAGGTGTACAAAGACCCTGTGAGTACCTGGAGGGTTGTGAGGGAGCGCACTGGAGGTGTACAAAGACCCTGTGAGGACCTGGAGGGTTCTGAGGAGTTTACGGGATCCAGTTACATGAACTGCTTTGGACTGAGTAATCAGAGCCCTAGTCACACTACACCAGAGGATCATCAGAGGTGTACTGGGATATTGACAATAAAACAGTGAATGCTGTGAGCCCAGCTGTGAGCCGGTATACTTGATGAGTGTCAGATACTCTAACATTCTCAATTGCTTTTAAAGAGCTCACAGAATGTGAGTTTTTTACTTATTATATTTTATTAAGTTTTTTTATTAAAAAGTGTTACACTATTTGTGTGTCCTTTACCTTCCCTTATACATGCATCCATATCTGTGAGACGGAGGCTTGGCATTGAGAAATTGTTGCAGATAATCTGAAGAAAAAGATCCAGGTACGTTCCCAGAATACTGTATGCAGTTCCAGATCCCAGGGTGGATAAAAGGCTCGAATTGCAAAAAACGCTGTGAGTGCATATCTTACCAATTAAGGGGTTCATTTCCAGGACATACTACACTATGTTCGTTTTCTTTCTTGTCTCCCTTTGCGCCTAGGTCATTCTCTTGGTATATATATATATATATATATATATCAAGCCCCCTGATGGAGCGAGGGTGAAACACGTGTTGGGGCGTTTGTTTTTCCCTGACTCCCCTGCGGATGGACCCCTCAATTGGAAGATCTTTACACTTTGGACATTCTACTATCACAGTGTGGCATGGATGGTCTCATGGACTATGGTAACTGATGTGAACTGTTAACCATTGTTGATCCCATACTAACAGTCTCTTTTTGGTACTGTGCCTGGTTTGCCTTGATTATACCAACTGCATTTACGGTGTATGTATATAATATATGTATTTGACATCAGCATGTATTAGGCAATTTGGTGCATGTGTTATCTATGCTTGCTGTGTGGTTTTATATTTTCTAGGAGTGAGGCCGGCCTTGTAGGTTCAAGGGGTTATTGTTAACCCCTTGTTCTACATATATTTTGTGCTTTTAGGCTTTTTTCCCTTGCCTTGGGTATTAGGGGTCCATCAGTATCTTCATAGGGGATTTCCCCTGTCTGATACATATTCTATCACAGGAGGATGTCAGGGTTTGTTTTAATATTTTTTGTATTTTATGTTTGATTATTTGTGCTGTTAAATAAATCATAATTTTCTTTGATATTTGTTCTGAGTATACTTGAGTGCTGAGTTGGGACGCTTTTCTTTTCATTGTTTTATATATGTGTGTGTGTGTGTGTGTGTGTGTGTGTGTGTGTGTGTGGTTATATGTATTGTTTTTTTATATGTATTGGGTAGGTGGGTTTTTTGTATGCATTTGTTGGGGTGGGGGAGGTTGTATATATTTGGTGGGGAGGGGAATTTTTTGTATGTATTTGGGGGTTGGAAGTTTTTTGCATTGGGACTGTGGAAAGTTTTTTGGTATATATCTTGTGGGGCGAATTGTGTGAGGGGGGTGGGAATGAGTGAGTGTGGGGTAATTGATTTGACGGAGGGAGAGGAGAGAGGGGGTGAGTGAGGTAAAGAGGGAGTAAGAGTGAGAAGCAGGAGAGAGAAATACATGCGAAGCTGGGGAGTGAGATGGAAGGGAGAGAAATACATGCGAGGCTGGGGAGTGAGATGGGGTGAGACGGAATGGAGAAAAATACCTGGGAAGACAGGGTGCTCGTGAGGTGTGAAATGGGGGGCGGTTTGCAATACCGCCGACACGGGGCCTGCTTAAAATGTTTGTCCTGGGCCCCACGATTTCTGTTGGCAGCCCTGAGTGCAATGAGTGACAGTAAAGAGCACAATATGAACATGTGATTACTGCTGTAACGCTCACACTGTTACCCTGCTCTGGGAATGATTATGTGTATTTTTGGAAAACACGTGATATAAAGTCAAGGTTAAGGGAGTGCAGATGTGATTTGTATTGCATAAGGTGACTTGATTATGCTCACGGTCTGACTAGCATTGCGGGACAAGACAATACTGCCACCTAGTGACCACTTCTTGCTTAGCATAAATAACAATTTCAAATCTTAAAAAGAGAGACTTGTAGTGCGAGAAAAATGAATATTGAAATGAATAATTAAACATGTCACTGCAGAACAGTTGCTATGAGATGCTTCAATGATGCTATGAGTAATGCCCTCAATGATCTAAAAAGAAATATCTGTGCCATCCCAAGGAAAGAGAAGGTGAGAAGCCTTGGAGCTTTTACTAACAAAAACATAATTGAAAGGCTTATTTCTGGAAAGCTGTTACTTTCAAATCCATCCACTGAGAAAAATGAAAGCATTTACCTGGAAAACATATTTACACATAGTAGTGGATTTTGCAAATTGTCTGCTGATGGGTCTTCAAAACCCCCACATTGCCTATATTACAAGACCTGCACTGGCGGAGAGAAGGCTTCATTTTAAGATTTTGACCCTTACCATAAAGGCTATCAATGGACAATGAAGACCCGTTTGGCAGCCTCAATCCATAAGAAGTTACATTCTCAGAATAGCGGGCAGATGCTCCAGGAGAAGATTGGAAATGATGAGACTCATTATAATGAGACCTGCGGGTGTGCGTCTATAAGCTTTGCCCAGGCACCTTCATAGCAATTTTCTGCTGCCCATCACACATGTATGACGTCATTCTAAAAAGTTCACAGGCACGTGGTATTACCTCCTTATACCAGCTTCTTTCTTCTCATCAGTCAGTAAATTGCCATCCCCTCCATATAACAGGCCTTCTTAACAGAGAGCGCCCTAAATATATAGTTTTTATAGGAATCTAGTGGGAGAATAAGATCTGGAAATTGGTCAGTTTAATTGTATTAAGCACACATGAAAGATACAGACAGTATGTGTCATGTTATTCATCTTGTCTATAGGATCATATGGAAGGTAAAACTCCAGGAAACTTTAGGGTTAAAACATGTATTTATTTTAATAAATAACCTTATAATTGAGTCGAATCAAACATGTAGAAAAGGTTAATAGGAATATTTAATTGCTGGAAAATGGATTCACCCAGTACTAGACACTTCTTTTTTTCAGAGGGAATTTTTTTAAATAAAAAATATATATATTTCTATGTAGTAAATTAATCGCTGCTGCAATAGGAAAAATATCTACTCTTAAATCAGGATAAATCATTGTGACAATAAATACCTGTCTCAGGAAGATTGCATTCTTATGTTCTGAATCATTGAGTTACAAAGACAAAGAGACTTCCCAATCATGAACCAGCAGGAGAGGAAGCATCTCCCCCTCCTAAATACTTAGTTATGAAAGAAGCGATCCTTGAGTTCCTCCTCCAGGTCCTTGTTCTTGGTGGTTTCTCTCAGGAGAAGGTGAAGTGTCTGCCCCGGTTTCTGCACATACCAGAACATGTTATATGCTGCTACATCGTAACTGCAGCTCAGTGTCGCCTCCATCCCTTCCCTGGCAGTAACTTCTGAGGGTGACTGAGTCACTTGATCCCCTGAGGCAGAGCCTGAAAAGGAAAAACAGCAGGAGATTAGGATGCCCCCAGTCACACACAGTGCAGCTCCTATCCATCCTAATCATCTCAGAGAGTAGACATGAAACCCGCCCAGGACTGGAAAGAGAGACACACATTGGCTCAGGCTTACTGCAGGTGGATGGACGTGTCCTGTAACTCCAGGACAATATGTCCTTGTTAAGAGCTGAAAGTTTGCAGTTGTACAGTGGGAGAGCTCAGCTGGATTATATATTAACTCAAAAGTGAGAATGACTTACTGATAAAGGCTGCTAACAGGGAAAGACACATTACATTGAGGCTGTGCATGTTTGCTGCTGAAATTCGTCCTGTTACTAAAGTACTAACTACAGAGTAAGGATTATAATGCACAACTGGTGCATATTACAGGCACAGGCAGTGACGTGGGGGGGAGGGGGGTTCTGTCAATCAACTTTTTGAAAATATACCACGTGACATGGTTTTTGACTCCCTCCCTCCTCGCCTGTACAAACCCAGAGCTCCTGTGAACGTCAAATTATTCTCATTAATGTCTTATTAGTTTGTGAGCTCTTTGGTGACAGGGATCCCAGTCTCTAAAGCTTTAACATATATGTTTTGTGCACTTTTTCCAGTTCTTGTGCTTCTTAGTGAGATGTTAATAAAAGAATAATGGGATTGCAGTCATTGCTGATGCTTCTTAATGTTACAGCTGCACTAATCATCTCATCCCCTGTGCCTATGTGTTACCTTACCCTTACTTATAGATTGTAAGCTCCTTGGGGCAGGTTCTAATCTAACACACACATTTCCGGGCGGCTATCCTATCTCTTGTATCTCTATCCTATATTGTATCTCTAACAATCCATGACATGCCTGTAAATTGAATGTATCACCACTATTCATTTTAATGCAACACATTGATAAACTCCTCCAATCCTGATGGATATGAAATCACCTACTTTCCTCTGCGCCACGTCACCACGACAACACAGCGTCAAATGACACCGCGGGTCATGTGACGTGCACATCGCCATCGCAATGCGCGTCAAATGAAGTCACGGGGGTCACATGATGTCACCCGCGCCTCATTTGACGCTGGATATTAGGTAAGGGGGGAGGGCACGAGCATAGGGGCTAGCAGGCTGTGGGGGCGCAGCACATAAAGTGTGACCCAAAATATCAAAACAGCTGCCTGTGAGTGGGTTTACTGGCATTGCATCTTATCCCAGGCTGTGTTTAAAAGCTGTGTTAAAACAGTGAGCATTGGTGTAAGTGCTCCATGTAATAATGGATTTAAGGCAAAAGGTGGCAGTGTGTGCTCATTTGCATGTCATTTCTATGGATCCCTTGCTGCAGTGGAAGCACTGTATGCTAGGTGATAATGGTGAAAAGCAAGGTTGCAGACCTGTCTAAGACATGTTAAAAAAAAAGTGATATTTTTATTTGATATATATATATAAATATATATTTATATATACATGCAACTTCTACTCCTTCTGGTGTCAACCCCTCCAACCTCATACCCATCCCCTGCCACCCTCCCTCCTCTCTCCCATTCTCCTGTGCTCTTTGGAACGCTCGCTCCCTCTCTAACAAGTTCCTCTCTGTACATGACTTCTTTCTCTCTCACTCCCTGCTTCTCTTTGCTATAACTGAGACCTGGCTCACTCAGTCTGACTCTGCTCTGGAAGCTGCCCTCTCCTATGGTGGCCTTTCCTTCTCCCACACTCCGCTCCCTGATGGCAGGGATGGAGACGTGGGGCTCCTGCTCTCCTCTGTCTGCCATTACCGAACCCTTCCTATTCCCCCCTCTCTTGCTTTTCCCTCCTTTGAGGCTCACACTGTCCAGATCTTCTCTCCTCTCCCTGTTCATGTGGCGGTCATCTATCGCCCACCTACCTCTACTCATCCCCCTTCTGCCTTTCTTTCTCACTTTGAATCCTGGCTCTATTTCTTTCTCTCCTCAGACTCCCCTGTTCTTCTCGTTGGGGACTTCAATTGCCACATTGATGACCCCTCTCTCTCTTGGGCTTCCCGCTTTCTTTCTCTTACCTCTTCTTTTGGCCTTCAACAGCGGACTGCAGCCAGCACCCACAAGGATGGCCACTACTTAGACCTGGTTTTCACTAAAAACTTCTCTCTCTCTGATTTCTCCATTTCCCCTTTTCCTCTCTCTGACCATCATCTCATCTCATTCTCTTTATCTCGCTTCTCCCCTTCTCCACCTCCATCTACCCCCCGGTTCTGCAGAAACCTGCGCTCTATTCACTTACCTGACTTTGAGTCCACTTTACGCTCCTCCCTCTCCTCTCTCAGCTCTGCTACAGACCCTGACAACCTGGTCAGAAAGTACAACTCTGTCTTGTCCTCGTCTCTTGATCTACATGCCCCGCTTTCTCTCTGCCGCCCTCGCCCTTCTAACCCTAGACCCTGGCTAAATTCCCACACGCGCATGCTGCGTTCCTCCACTCGTTCCTCTGAACGCCTCTGGAGGAAGTCTCACACTCTCGCAGACTTCCTTCACTACAAATTTATGCTATCCTGTTTCAACTCTGCCCTCTCGCAAGCTAAACAAGCCTACTTTTCTGCACTAATCAACATGCACAAGTCTAACCCACGCCGACTGTTCTCTGTCTTTGATACTCTACTCAAACCACCCTCAGCTGCCTCTCCTTCCTCCATCTCCGCTCAGGACTTTGCTGACTATTTTAAGGAAAAGGTGGAATCCATACGGCAGAACATCCCCTCTGTTTCTTCCCCCCATCCTACACCTCTTCCTAACTCTCCTCCTGCCTTCCTTGACTCTTTTTCCACTGTCTCAGAGGAGGATGTGTTGCTGTTGATCGCCTCTTCTCCCTCTACCACTTGCCCTCTTGACCCCATTCCCTCCCATCTCCTAAAACCTCTAGCTCCTACTATAATCCCTACGCTTACACACATTTTTAACTCCTCCCTCTGCTCTGGAACCTTTCCATCCTCCTTCAAACATGCAACTGTCATACCATTACTCAAAAACAGCAAGCTTGACCCTACCTGTCTTTCTAACTATCGACCTGTCTCCCTCCTGCCTTTTGCCTCTAAACTCCTTGAACGTCTTGTATTCTCTCGCTTGCTCCATTTTCTCAACACCTATTCTCTCCTAGACCCTCTACAATCTGGCTTCCGCACTGCTCACTCCACCGAAACAGCCCTCACTAAAATAACTGACGACCTCCATGCTGCCAAAGACAGAGGTCATTACACTCTGCTCATATTACTCGACCTCTCTGCAGCATTTGACACAGTGGACCACCCTCTTCTCCTCCACATTCTCCATACTCTAGGTATTCGGAAAAAAGCTCTATCCTGGATCTCATCCTACCTCTCCCATCGTACTTTCAGTGTCTCTTCTGCTAACACCTCCTCCTCCTCTATTGATCTCTCTGTGGGGGTACCCCAGGGCTCTGTCCTGGGACCTCTTCTCTTTTCTCTGTACACACTCTCTCTAGGTGACCTAATAACATCTTTTGGGTTTAATTATCACCTCTATGCCGACGACACACAAATATACTTTTCAACACTTGACCTTACACCTGCTGTACAAACCAAAGTTTCTGAATGTCTCTCTGCTATATCATCCTGGATAGCCCTCCGACGCCTTAAACTCAACATGGCTAAAACAGAGCTCCTCATACTTCCTCCCAAACCTGGCCCTACTACCTCCTTCCACATTACTGTTGGAACTACAATCATTCACCCAGTAGCCCAAGCACGCTGCCTAGGGGTCACACTCGACTCCTCTCTCACATTCGCCCCTCACATTCAAAACATTTCTAAAACTTGTCGCTTTTTCCTCCGCAATATAACTAAGATACGCCCTTTCCTCTGTTGTTCGACTGCTAAATCTCTGACTCAGGCCCTCATTCTCTCCCGTCTTGATTACTGTAACCTCCTGCTGTCTGGCCTTCCTGCCTCTCACCTGTCTCCCCTACAATCTATCCTAAATACTGCTGCCAGAATCACTCTACTCTTTCCTAGATCTGTCTCAGCATCTCCCCTCATGAAATCCCTCTCCTGGCTTCCGATCAAATCCCGCATCTCACACTCCATTCTTCTCCTCACTTTTAAAGCTTTACATTCTTCTGCCCCTCCTTACATCTCATCCCTAATTTCTCGCTATGCACCATCCAGACTCTTGCGTTCTTCTCAAGGATGTCTTCTTTCTACCCCCTTTGTATCTAAAGCCCTCTCCCGCCTTAAACCTTTTTCACTGACTGCCCCACACCTCTGGAATGCCCTTCCCCTCAGTACCCGACTAGCACCCTCTCTATCCACCTTTAAGACCCACCTTAAGACACACTTGCTTAAAGAAGCATATGAATAGCACTGTGGATATTCTGAACACAGGATACATAAAGATTGGCCCCCTGCAGACGCACTTACCAGAACTCCCTCCTACTGTCTCTGTACATTCTACCTACCTACCAATTAGACTGTAAGCTCCTCGGGGCAGGGACTCCTCTTCCGAAATGTTACTTTTATGTCTAAAGCACTTATTCCCATGATCTGTTATTTATATTATCTGTTATTTATTTGATTACCACATGTATTACTACTGTGAAGCGCTATGTACACTAATGGCGCTATATAAATAAAGACATACAATACAATACAATATATATATATATATATATAGTTATACGTTACCGTTCCAAGGATTGGTAAACAAGAGACAGCACTCAATGTTGAAGATCAAAGTGTATTAGTGAAAGCAAAAATACATCCAGAAACCCAACGTTTCGGTCCTACAGAATGGGACCTCTCCCTGAGGAAGGTCCCATTCTGTAGGACCGAAACGTTGGGTTTCTGGATGTATTTTTGCTTTCACTAATACACTTTGATCTTCAACATTGAGTGCTGTCTCTTGTTTACCAATCCTTGGAACGGTAACGTATAACTACATTCTCTATATGGGACGTGCACCTGTGGCTTACCAGCACCTATTGGAGTGCCAACTGCCTTATCTGACTATATATATATATATATATATATATATATATATATATATATATATATATATATATATATATTGTGACAAACGGCTTACTCCGGGGCTCCGCCGTCTGTCCGGGACTGTTAGAACACGGTCTTTTAGGGTAGGTTAAATGATGAGACGTCACGTACTGTTCCTTTAAACAGGCTATGCCTGGTTTATTCAGTCCCAGGCACTGAGACTGCCACAGTTTAAACAGAAAACAAAGCCAAACAAAAAGCTGCTCGTCTGAGCGATAACTTAAACTTAGATGTCCCTGACTCAGAGTTGGAAGTGGCTTGTCCACTTCCACCAACAAAATAAGTACCTTTGCAGTCTTTAGACAAACTAACAGAATGAATGAAGCGATTTGGGAAAGAGGCTTTCTCACCCCTCTGCAGTTCAGCAGCCTTCCAGGCTCTTGGGCGGGGCCCAGAGGAAACAGGAAACAGGTCTTATATACCTGAACTCTAATCAGCATGACAGGTGACAGAAAACAGGCAGCAGACAAACTGTGGAATGGAGTGCCTGTACCACAAGGCTGCCCTGTTCAGCTTAGACAGGACAGAAACTGTTCAGTATCCTGGGAGCCCTGTATATGGAGTTTATTACCAACCCCTGGTTTCTGTCACATATCCTCCCCCCCAGCTCAGACCTCGAGGGGTGAGCGACCATGGATATTAGGGAGTGCATCCTTGACAACCCGTCGGCATTGCCATGTTTGTGCCCCGACCTGTGTTCCACAGAAAATTTAAAGGGCTGTAGGCTTAGGAACCACCTGGTCACCCTAGCGTTCTTCTCCCTATTTTGACACATCCAGGTAAGGGGTGCATGATCTGTGACCAATCGGAACTTTCTCCCCAACAGATAATACTTGAGTGTCTCTACAGCCCACTTTATTGCGAGACACTCTTTCTCGACTATGGAGTAATTTTTCTCCTGGGGATTTAGTTTCCTACTTAAATAAAGGATGGGGTGCTCCTCCCCTTGAGACTCCTGGGAGAGTACCGCCCCAAGCCCTACCTCAGATGCGTCGGTTTGGACTACGAACTCTTTGGAGAAGTCAGGTGTGACCAACACTGGTTGGGCACAGAGAGCTTCTTTCAGGCTTCTAAAGGCCTGTTCGGCTTCGGGGGACCACTTTACCATTAGCGGTCCTCTTGCTTTTGTGAGGTCGGTTAGTGGGGTTGCCTTAGTTGCAAAATTGGGAATAAACCTCCTATAGTAGCCAATTAACCCCAAAAAGGTCCTTACTTGTTTTTTTGTGACTGGCCTTGGCCAATTTTGTATCGCCTCTACTTTGAGTGTTTGTGGTTTGAGTAACCCTCTACCAATAGAATACCCCAGATACTTGGCCTCCTCCAGACCAATAGTGCATTTAGCGGGGTTAGCAGTTAGTCCAGCAGACCGAACTGCGTCGAGCACAGCTTGGACCTTTGGAAGGTGGGACTGCCAATCTTCACTATGGATTACCACATCATCCAGGTAGGCGGCAGCGTACCGAACATGTGGTTTTAAAATTTTATCCATCATTCTTTGGAATGTGGCGGGAGCTCCATGTAAGCCAAAAGGCAGCACCTTATATTGAAAGAGGCCGTCTGGGGTTGAGAAGGCTGTTTTTTCTTTTGCCCTTTCTGTGAGGGGAACCTGCCAGTACCCTTTTGTTAGGTCTAGGGTTGTGAGATATCGGGCTTTGCCCAGTCTCTCTACAAGTTCATCCACCCTGGGCATAGGATAAGTATCAAATTTTGACACCGCGTTTAGTTTCCGGTAGTCATTACAAAACCTTGTTGTACCGTCTGGCTTTGGGACTAAAACTATAGGGCTGTTCCACCCACTTTGGGATTCCTCAATTACGCCTAGTTTTAGCATTTTTTTAACCTCTAAACTTATAGCCTCTCTCTTGGCCTCTGGGATTCGGTACGGTTTAAGGTTAACTCGGACCCCCGGTTCAGAGACTATGTCATGTTTAATTACGTTAGTTTTACCTGGCTGTGTAGAGAAGATTTCTTTGTTCCTTCTCACTAAACTCTGGACCTCTCGTTTCTGATGCACGGACAGTGTTTCAGCTATGCTAACCTCTGGGTCAGTTTCTTGATTCTCTGACGGACCTGGGGGTACTAGGGTTAACAAGACCTCTCTATCTTTCCAGGGCTTGAGTAGGTTTATATGGTAAATTTGCTCAGGTTTCCTCCTACCTGGCTGCCTTACCCTATAATTTACTTCTCCCACTCTTTCCAAGACCTCATATGGCCCATGCCATTTAGCAAGGAATTTACTCTCCACGGTGGGAACCAGAACTAGTACCCTATCACCTGGAAAAAAAATTCTGACCCTAGCACCCTTATTATACGTATTCCTTTGTGCTTCTTGAGCTTTCTCCATGTGTTCCCTCACTATGGGTAGGACTGCAGCAATGCGGTCCTGCATTTGGGCAACATGCTCTATTACACTTCTGTAAGGGGTAACCTCGTGTTCCCAAGTTTCTTTGGCTATATCCAGTAAGCCCCTTGGATGTCGGCCATACAATAGTTCAAACGGGGAGAAGCCTGTGGATGACTGGGGAACTTCCCTAATGGCAAATAACAGGTATGGTAACAAACAGTCCCAGTTTTTCCCATCCTTATCGACCGCCCGGCGTAACATGCTCTTTAAGGTTTTATTGAACCTTTCCACTAAACCATCTGTTTGTGGATGATAGACTGAGGTTCTGAGATGCTTGATTTTTAGGAGTTTACATAGCTCTTTTGTTACTTGGGACATAAATGGTGTTCCCTGGTCAGATAAGATCTCTTTAGGAATTCCGACCCGGGAAAACAGAAGTACTAACTCTTTTGCTATGTTTTTAGCAGAGGTGCTACGTAGGGGAACTGCCTCCGGATATCGGGTAGCATAATCTAATATTACCAATATATGCTGATGTCCCCTAGCAGACTTTATTAGGGGTCCTACTAGATCCATAGCAATCCGGTCAAATGGTACCTCTATTATGGGAAGGGGTACCAATGGGCTGCGGTATGCTTTGAACGGGGCGGTGATCTGACATTCTGGGCATGAGGAACAATAGTTTGTAATTTCTGCCAGAACCCCAGGCCAATAAAAGCTTCGGAGAACCTTTTCTTTTGTCTTTTCCACCCCTAGGTGTCCCCCCAATGGATGACTATGTGCGAGGTGTAATACTACGTTACGGAATGTCCGTGGTACCAACAATTGTTTAGTTGTAACTGATTTTCTTTTATCAACCCGATATACTAGGTCGTTCTCTACCTCGAAGTAGGGGTAAGCAAGTGACCTATCTGGTTGGCCATGAGTACTATTCTGGTCCCGTATATTTCCCCTTGCTACCGCTAATGTGGGGTCCTCCCACTGGGCCTTCTTAAAACTCCCAGGACTGACCTCTAGGTCAGCGAGGGTCTTATCCTGTACTGGGGTGGTAAGTGCCTGATCAACATCTTGATTTGGGGTATTCCCTACCAAAGTAGTGATGGGGAAGGGAATTTCACAGCACTCCTCCTTTTTCCCCTTCTTATTTGGGCCCTCGTCAACCTCCATTTCTGAAAAAGGGAAAGGATTTGTTTCTTCTAACACTTCGTTATGGTCTGCTATTGAACTCTGGGCGCTATTCTGAGCTGGGGACCACATTTTTAGAAAATGGGGAAAGTCGGTCCCTATTAACACATCATGTGCCAGTTTGGGTACAACACCCACCTTGAAATCTAAAGAACCAAATTCTGTTTCAAAAAAAACATCAACAGTGGAATATTCATGATTATCCCCATGTATACAACAAATTGCCACTCTTTGTGAACTGTTTACCTGTTTCTTCTTAATGGGCAATAGGTATTCGGACACTAGTGTGACCATACTCCCAGAGTCAAGAAGTGCCCGAACCCTCTTACCATTAACCTTTACAAATGCCCACAGATGGTTATTCAAGGGGTCCTCTGGGCTAGGGCCCATACATTGGGACAACAGCGAATAAGGTTCCACGCTGTTGCATTGCATGGGCTCATCATTTAGTGGGCAGATTTTTGCTGTGTGGCCCCTCTCATGACAATTTACACATTTAGGTACATAGTCTGTGTCCCACTTAGAGCCTTTTCCCGGCTCCCCATGTTGGCTATTGCCCTTAGTGTGCGAACCACTGTTGCTGGAGCGGCGTGAAGGTGGTCGCCGCTCTTCAGCGCCCCTTAACCCCGGTACCCTTTTACCGTCTCTGGAAGAGTCCTGGAACCTCGGATAGTGGGGTTGCTCCACGACTGTGGGTTGCGGGTGCTCTTCTGCTGCACTGTACCTTTCTACAAGGGCCACAAGCTCATCCGCATTGTGGGGGTCACTCCGACTGACCCAACGGCGTAAGGCAGAGGGAAGTTTCCTCAAGAACTGGTCCATGACCAACCGTTCCACGATGTGGCTTGCTGAGTTGATCTCGGGTTGTAGCCACTTCCGGGCGAGGTGGATGAGGTCATACATCTGGCTTCGGGTGGCTTTATCCATCGTGAAGGACCATGCGTGAAACCTTTGGGCACGAACAGCCGTGGTTACGCCGAGGCGGGCGAGGATCTCGAACTTCAATTTTGCATAGACGTTAGCTTCGGCTGGCTCTAGATCAAAGTAAGCCTTCTGGGGTTCGCCGCTTAGGAAGGGTGCGATTAGACCAGCCCACTCAGCTTCTGGCCATCCCTCTCTCTGTGCCGTGCGTTCAAACGTGAGAAGATAGGCTTCCACATCATCCGAGGGTCCCATCTTCTGAAGGTAGTGGCTTGCCCTGGTCATTTTCGGAACTGGGGCTGCCTCTGCCAGTGGAAGGTTACTGATAGTCCCCCTCAGGATCTCGAGTTCCTGCTGTAAGCCCTGAGCGAACCGCTTTTGCTCCTCTCTCAGCAGGCGGTTTGTCTCTTGCTGGTTTGCATTAGTCTCTTGCTGGGCTATTAACAGCTGTCGCTGGGTTTCACTCGCCTGTTGCTGGGCTTCATTCGCGTCTTTCTGGACAGCGACATTGCGTACCAGCGCACTCACCACGTCTTCCATCTTGTTTGGAGAGAGAGAAAAAAAAACCTTCTTTTTTTTTTTTTTTTTTTTTTTTTTAAAGTTCTTTAACCCCCAGACCTTTCAGTGTTCTGCCCGCATTCTCCACCATATGTGACAAACGGCTTACTCCGGGGCTCCGCCGTCTGTCCGGGACTGTTAGAACACGGTCTTTTAGGGTAGGTTAAATGATGAGACGTCACGTACTGTTCCTTTAAACAGGCTATGCCTGGTTTATTCAGTCCCAGGCACTGAGACTGCCACAGTTTAAACAGAAAACAAAGCCAAACAAAAAGCTGCTCGTCTGAGCGATAACTTAAACTTAGATGTCCCTGACTCAGAGTTGGAAGTGGCTTGTCCACTTCCACCAACAAAATAAGTACCTTTGCAGTCTTTAGACAAACTAACAGAATGAATGAAGCGATTTGGGAAAGAGGCTTTCTCACCCCTCTGCAGTTCAGCAGCCTTCCAGGCTCTTGGGCGGGGCCCAGAGGAAACAGGAAACAGGTCTTATATACCTGAACTCTAATCAGCATGACAGGTGACAGAAAACAGGCAGCAGACAAACTGTGGAATGGAGTGCCTGTACCACAAGGCTGCCCTGTTCAGCTTAGACAGGACAGAAACTGTTCAGTATCCTGGGAGCCCTGTATATGGAGTTTATTACCAACCCCTGGTTTCTGTCACAATATATATATATAAACGAATAGAGATACCGTTCTGTGACTAATTAAATGGTTTTGTTTGTGCGAGCTTTCGAGACGAAAGGTTTTTACTCATTTTCTGCATGTATCTGACAGAAGCCTATCCCTCCCCCTTTGCAGTATGCAATTTATGACTTAAGGTGTTAAATGGTCCCTGAATGTTACTGATGAGTGTGTGTGTGTATATATATATACAGTGTTCGACAAACCTATACATTTGCTCGCCCCAGGTGGGTGGATTTAACCCCCGGGCGAGTAAATATTGGCCCAAGCAGCACACGTTTGGTACTAGGTGGCGAGTAGATTTTTTTGTGTGGCGAGTAGATTTTTTGGTGATTTGTCAACCAGTGTGTGTGTGTGTGTGTGTGTGTGTGTGTGTGTGTGTGTGTGTGTGTGTGTGTGTGTGTGTATGTATGTATATATATATATATATATATATATGTATGTATATATATATATATATATATATATACACACACACACACACACACACACACACACACACACACACACACACACACACACACACACACACACACACACACACACACACACACACACACACACACACACACACACACACACAGCTTTACCCATTTTACCCATTTTGAAACCTAAGAGCATCATGTGTCCATTTGGTATATTTGGAATCAGAGGGAACACAAACTGCAGTCTTTTATTAGTGATTGTTCAGGACCTTGGACAATTCCCAGTACAGGACCCCAGTACCATGAATACAACCTCACTGCACTAATTCTTAGTATTATACAGTAACTTCGTGTAAGATTAGGCACTACCAAGTGTAGTTATAATGAGTTATAATTAAGGACAATTATCAGGTGATATTGTAATGTCACTGGGGTGGAAAATTACTATTATAATACAATTTGAATAAGCTCACTCAATAAAAACTGTGGGCAGTGAAAAATAGATACAATCCTTATATTGCATTTTCTGAATATTTTAAACAAAACATGTTTTTTAATGAAATAATATGCATTAGGTTTAGTTCTAAATTAACGTTGTGTATTATTGGCTGTATATTTTTGGTAAGAGTATATAGATACAATTCTGATATTTTTGCACATCTCATTCTGTCCTTCTCATTCTTGCACATGTATTTATTGTAGTGTTTGGGAAATGACTATTACACACATGACTGCGATGTGGCACCTTTATAAGTGCACATTTGTCTTGTGAGCATATTGCACGGATGTGAACACCCTTTGTGTCACTGTGTCTGTCAGTGCACAGTAATACACTCCGGTGTCCCCCAGTCTGACTCTGGGGATGGTGAAGGTGCTGGATTTTCTGCTCTCTGCGATATGCACAGTCCCGATATCATTGCTTGCCATCTGATTGTAGCTCTGGGCTATATAAGTAATTCTCCCATTATTCAAGTGCCGATAATATGCGATTGTCTCTGTGGTTATATCTGGGTGGTTACAGGTGATATTTATGTCCATTCCTTCTGATGTCGCCAAGAGAGGCTGCTGGATTACTGCACCGACACACTTTATTCGAGCAAATACCCGGTATGTACCTGGCAGATACCTGGAATGCGCCACTCCTAACCTCTGACAAGCCCCGTTGCATTTGCCTTCCCAGCCTGGGTTCATGCCTGGCTGATGGGCGGCTGATCTGTTAAATGATAATGATTAGGATTTAATAGGCTGCAATGCTTCGCGTGTCTACCAGATGGCATAAATTCATGCATTGTAATGCAGTTTATATATATATACTGTGCAGTATTGCAGCCAGCGGGAATAAAATGCTTCAATCCCTGCTTGGAAAATAACTCAATGTACTCGGGCAGAAAACAGTCACAAACCTCAATACACCCGGGTATACCCGAATTCGTGGGACTAGCCAAGCTCGAATAAAGTGTGTCGCCAGTGTATGTTGGCTCTGCACAAAACACCTAAAAGGCAAAACGTTCTCTATCTTTATTACTGGGAACCTAAATGAAGTTGATTTAATAACAGCAGGGGAGGAAAGGTATTTTCCAGATTATATCAGGCATTTAACTGCATAGCATATATAAACATGCTGTGGTTTGGCACGTATAATACATATCAGTGAGTGTTAATGAGTCCCATCAAGAACAGAACTCTTGTGGAAGTAAAATAAGACGAATTTCACACTTCCCAAGAACACACAGCATTTCTGCCAATGGGAATTTGGGAACAATGTATAATTTGCTATAGTAAAACAAGTTATGCTAAATCTTATGTAATTCCAGTGCAAATGAAATCCAGTATTTCAGGGTTACTAGTACTCCGGCACAATACTCACAGCTGAGAAGTAAGAAACACACTCCACGTGCGGCCATTCTGAGGAGACAGTGTGAGCTGCAGACAGACAGGTGCAGAATGTTGGTGACTGTGCAGCTGCTTATCAGGCACTGGCTAAAATAATGGGAACTATATCCCCACACCCCTTTCTGGTTACCCCTGGGTTCCCCACAACCCTTTCTGGTTACCCCTGGGTTCCCCACACCCCTTTCTGGTTACCCCTGGGATCCCCACACCCCTTTCTGGTTACCCCTGGGATCCCCCCCCCCCTTCTGGTTACCCCTGGGATCCCCACACCCCTTTCTGGTTACCCCTGGGTTACCCACACCCCTTTCTGGTTACCCCTGGGATCCTCACGCCCCTTCATGACACATTCCTGTCTTCACTATCCACATCCATCATGTCGCTGTCTTTATTACTTGGTGTAACCCTCATCAGTAGATATTAATTAATCTAGGACTGTGGAATCTTACTAAGAGGGTTGGCTGCAAACATCCAGCAACAAAGGAAAGGTTTCTTTACAGTAAGGGCAGTTAAAATGTGGAATTCATTACCCATGGAGACTGTGATGGCAGATACAATAGATTTGTTCAAAAATAGGTTGGACATCTTTTTAGATGGGAAAGGTATACAGGGATATACCAAATAAGTATACATGGGAAGGATGTTGATCCAGGGATTAATCTGACTGCCAATTCTTGGAGTCATGAAGGAATTAATTTTTCCCCTTAATGGGGTTTTTTGTTTGCCTTCCTCTGGATCAATAAGTATAGATATAGGATAAAGTATCTGTTGTCTAAATTTAGCATAGGTTGAACTTGATGGACGTACGTCTTTTTTCAACCTCATCTACTATGTAACTATGTAACTATGTATGGTTTATGCTCATAAATGGTCACAAGGGGCGTATTTATATTTATTTTGTGTTTTAGTTTTTCAGACACTTATACAGATGTCGGATTTGTTTTCAGGCAGCAAGTAAAATATGAAAACAATGTTTATTACTAAATACAACAAAAGTAAAAAAGATAACGCGTGAAAAAATAATAAAGGGAGTTAGAACATTTTATGGTGGGAACTGGAAACTGATTATTGTAATTATTGCATCATGTTATTATGTGGTCCTGCAGCGCCCTCTAGCGCATTTGCCGGGTGATTCCTTCACCAACCCGGGTCACATAATTGTTATTTTCTCTTTCACCCAAACTTTAGTAAAAAGAAACTAAAAAAACCCGGCACCCGAATATCTACAAATACACACATTAAAAGGACAGTCATTAAGAGATCAGTATATGTACATGGCCACCCTTTGGGTGATGTGGGTAGGTGTTGGGTTTTTGTACAGGATTCCTGCGTGTGACAGTCACTGTGTCACTCACAGCACAGTAATACACAGCTGTGTCTGCCATCCTCACTCTGCTGATACGGAGACCTGTAGACAGACTCTTCTTGTCCATAGTCACTGAGATCCGGCTGCTGCTGCTGCTGCTGGTACCTGTGCTGTATCCAGATGCACAGATCTCCAGGGCGAGTCCAGGGACATGCTTATACCAGGCAATCAATTGGTAGTTGTTTATAGTGTGGTTACACCCGAGGGTCACATCGTGGCCTTCTTCAGACTCCAGCTGTGGGTGTTGGGAGATCTGCGGGTCACATTGACCACCTGAGAACACAAGATAAAGGCGGTGAAGGGTCATTGCAGATATGAAATCACAGCCAGAGCCCAGAAGTGACCGGAAAGTGCTGGTTCTGACTCCTCTGTATGCAAGTTCCGCATTCATTTCTAACACAACAAACGTTTGCAAACTGTGCAGAATACAGAATTGTAGTCGGAGTCAGGGTGATTTTATATTGTTTTATACTTTCTATGTATTTTATTTTAATTAATCTAATTTTAGTGTTCATTGGGCAATAAGAGATACGGTTTTGCTCTCTGGTGGCAGAAGACAATGATAGCCATTTGTTGCTGAGGATTTGTACATGAACACATAATGTATGTTGCGTTTTTAATTATGATAAAAAAATGTTTTTAGTTTAACTCATCTCTGCTTGGATAACTAACAGTTTAATGTTTGCAGAATCCATAATATTCTCTCTGTGCTGTGCAGATACATTCCTTATTTATTTTCTCAAGCACTAAAAGAGTTTAAGAAATCCCTATTCCTTCGCCCCTTTTCACAGCATAAAATATTACTCTTACCTAAAAAAGTTGATGTAAAAAGGAAGATCCACAGAACTATTACTCTCTCATCGTATTGAGTCATGTTCAAACGTGAAATCTTGAATGAGGTTTCTGAAGGAATTTCTGGGGCATCACAGGAGGAAACAGTACACTTATAAGTCCTCCCTCCTGAGGTTTCAATGACACCAACCATGTTTGTGGGTGTATAATATTTTGATAAACAGAAAGAAACGCAAACCAAGCCTAGCAAAAGTTGAAGATCTTGAATAAAATTCCCCCCCTTCCTCAAAAAAATATTAGTATTTATTTATTTTTGGGGTTTCTTACCTGAATTCATTACACATGCAAAGTCTTATTATACTGCAAAAAGCAACATCATTGATAAAATAAAAATGTTGTGATTTTAACAATGTAAAAATTGATTGACAATGAAAACATTGCATCATACAGTATAAGGTTTTGTTTAAAGCTCAAAAGGGTGGTAGGTCACAGAGGTGGCCTTAAAGACTCCTATTTGCACTCGCTTGACCAGTTAACTTGGGCTAGGAAAAATTCAATCCTTGGAGATAACTCCATAGCCCTACATGTACAATTATAAAATCACATTTATTAAACATATATACAAAAGAGACCTAATGTCTAAAAATGCCACTATGTGGCTCCAGGGAACACAGAGGAAACACAGGGGTAGGGGAAATTTGCTGTTTAGAGTATATTCCGTTATTGGGAGACTGCTACTGAGTATGCTGTCGTATTAGTTTTGTTAGTACTTTCCTAGGTGGGACTCCTATGTAATGTCCCTCTACCTTCCTTCAGTAAGGTGCGAGGTGCTCCTATGGAGACACCCCGCTATACAAAACTGTTAGCAACCTGAGCGTCACTACGTATAGCGTGGCGCCGCTATTAATTATTGGAGCAAGATAGTCAGTATGCCGCTTTAAATGCTGTTTGCAATGCTGTCTAAATGCATTCACCAATGTATATATAGCCAGAGAGAGCGTGCTCCCTTCAGTTGTTCATACGACCTGTCAGTCTCGCCAAACTCTCAGCTTCCCACTTTGTGTTCCTCCGCGGCTCCGGATGACGTCACCGGAAGTGCGTCATCACGTACCAACGCACGTTTCACGCTCGTAGGCGCTTCGTCAGGGTAATGGGAGTGACATCACTAGTCTCCTCCCTACTATAAGTGCTGGTTGGTTGGGGGCGTGTAGCATTTCCCAACCAATCCCAGTGTTATATGGATAGTAGGACAGCTGTATTTGATCCCCGTTAAGGGTGAGTGTATTATGCGTCCTGCTATCAGTGATTCAAGTTACCTTGGTAACGTATCCGAATCAACATATGAGGTATTGTACTGTCTCATAAGGGGCAGAAATGATTGTACATAGTCAGCACAGGGTGTACTGCGTGTGTGTTATGGTAAAGTATTGTGAAGGATGTATATACACTGGGACATATTCTGTCATTGAGATCAGATTAAGCTGCTGTGTAAGATGTTATGGGTTGGTTCAAGGTGTTGTTATATATCCCCTAGGGTGATCGTCAGCAATGGGTAGGTTATCTCAGATGATGTTAGTGATGGTATATAGCTACATATATATATATATATGTGCGTGTCTAGTGTAGGAGTGTACTTCTTACTGAGGTCCGCCTCTAAAGTCAATACGGACTTGGGGAGTATAAGACTCTATTTAACTACCCCAATGTCCTGTTCTCTCATTGTTGGTGTAGGAGTGTAAGCTTCTACTAAGGTCCGCCTCTAAAGTCAATACGAACTTCCAGGAGTTTAGGACTCTATTTAACTGACTCATTGTCCTGTTCACTCTTTGTTAGTGTCTTGCGAGTGGATCTAGTAAGCACCCCATCCCTATGTGTTCAATGAATATGTAGGATCAGGGGTCACTACAGATTGTCCCCACCATCTTAACTTCCTTTGTCAAATATCACTGATCCTTGCTGACTTGACACTATGGGTCATGTGTCACAGCAACCCTATTCTTGTATCCAAATTTTAACCATATCTGTGACAGACATGTATAATCCCTACAGAAATGCCGAATAGATATAGCCCTCGTTTAGGCCTTCTGGGGACAGAGTCTGCAGTGTGAATATCCACTGACACTCACGTTGCATAAGCCGTCTGTCCCAGTTTCCCTTCCGTGGCCCCCAAGGTATATGCTCAATCCCACAGAAGGTAAGGAATTTGGGATCCCCATTGTGTTCATTTAAAACATGGCGGGCAACAGGGGTATCCTTCTTGTTTCTGATGGACCCTAGATGTTCTAGGATCCTCACTTTAAGGGCCCTGTGGGTCTTTCCTACATAACGTGCCCCACATCTGCACGTGATGAGGTATACAACTCCTTCTGTCAGACAGTTGATGTGGCTCTTAATAGTATAGACACTACTAGCTGGTTTGCTGATGTTTTTGGTAACTTGCATAAAGGGACAGGCTTTACAACGCCCACATGGGTATGACCCTATGGGTATCCTGTCTCCTAACCACGTCCTAGGTTTAGTGTCCTTGTAGTGACTATGCACTAATCTGTCTTTTAAGTTGCGTGCCCTTCTGCATGTCATAGTTGGGGAATCTCTAAGGACCTGTTTCAAGTCAGCATCATTTGTAAGGATATGCCAGTGTTTGCTAAAAATCCTTCGCAGATCTTGCCACTGTTTATTATATGTCCCGATGTATCGTATGATTTTGCCCGTCTGTGTTTGTGGGTGCTGTCTATCTACTAGAAGCTGTGCTCGAGGTGTATTGATGGCCCGTTTTTTAGCCTTGCGTATGTTGTTTTTTGAGTAGCCTCGCTTGATAAATCTAGCAGTCATATCATCTGCTTGCTTATTGAATTCCTCTACAGTTGAACAGTTCCTTCGTAATCTAAGGAACTGTCCCGTAGGGATGTTGTGGATGATATGTTTAGGGTGATGGCTATCAGCCCTAAGAAGACTATTAGTCGCTGTTTCTTTTCTATATATGGTTGTAATAAGTTTACCATCTTTCTGTTTACTGATTGTCAGGTCAAGAAAATTCAGAGATGTATCGTCCATGCTGAAAGTAAGTTTTAAGTTGTGGTCATTGTCATTTAACTTTTCAATGAATTGTTTGAGGAGCGGTTTGGGGCCTTTCCATAGGAGAATGACGTCGTCAATGTAGCGCCCCCACCAGTCCACATACCTCGTATATTCTTCTAGGGCCTCGCTGAAGACCACCGTTTCCTCCCACCAGCCTAGATATAGATTGGCGTAGGTGGGGGCACATGTGGTCCCCATAGCGGTGCCCTGGATTTGGTGGTAGAATCTTTTATCAAAGGTAAAGTAATTCTTCGTAAGTACAAAATCCAATAACTGGATTACAAATGCATTATGTTTATTGTAGTTGTTACCTCGTTGTTTGAGAAAGTGTGCAACAGCTTTCAAACCAACGGCGTGAGGGATACTTGTGTAGAGTCCCTCAACGTCTAGACCTACAAGTAGTGTATCTGCACTGACAACCACATCCTCAAGACGTAAAAGGACGTCTTTGGTATCTCTTAAGTAAGATGGTAGGGAGTTCACAAACGGTCTCAGGATTACGTCTAGATATTTGCTAGCGCATGCCGTCAGGCTATCAATACCCGATACTATTGGTCTTCCTGGTGGTGGTAATTTTAACTTGTGTAGCTTAGGTGGGTAATAGAACGTGGCAATCTGAGGATTTTTTATCATAATGTACTCCTGCTCTCTCTTGGAGATAACTTTCGCGTCCACACCCTCATTCAGTATTTGCATTAATTGTATTTTGAACACTATTGTAGGATCTTCCTGAAGTACCCTGTAACTCGCTTGATCTGATAGCAGTCTTTTGCATTCGGCAGCATAGTCCTCCTTATTGAGAAGGACTATGTTGCCGCCCTTGTCAGAGGGTTTAATCTCGATCAGGGGGTCTTTCTCCAAATCTACTAGTGCAAGGCGTTGTGGGTGCGTGAGGTTTTGTCTCTGATTAGTTTTACTCAACTGTAGGATCTCAGTCGTTACCAGTTTCACAAACACATCCACATTTGAGCAAGACTCTGAGGGAGGTGTAAAGGTGGATTGTGTCTTGAGGTCCGTAAATGGGCCCTCACCATGTGGTCTACTAGAAACTTCCTCTAGGTCATGCAACATCTCTAAATTGTCTAGGTCAGCGTCTGTCAAGTCTTCTAGTATTGTTCCCTGTATAGAGTTGTGCCTCCTTCTCTGAAAAAACTTATGTAGAAGGAGTTTACGTGAGAACAAATTAAGATCTTTTATGCACTCGAAAGGGACCATATCGTTAGTGGGAGAGAAAGACAGGCCTTTGCTTAAAACGTCTATATGGAATGTTGTAAGCACTTTGTTTGATAGATTCACTAC
Source organism: Ascaphus truei (assembly GCF_040206685.1). NCBI lineage: Eukaryota > Metazoa > Chordata > Amphibia > Anura > Ascaphidae > Ascaphus > Ascaphus truei. Next base: position 47,478,188 of record NC_134495.1, read on the forward strand.
CTGTTTCTTCTCTTCCTCTCTCTGTAGGGTCTCCTCTGTTGCCTCTGGGGTTGATATCCCCATATCTCTCTGTCTCTTAGTGACACCTCCCCTCCCCCTCCTGGTCTTCCTCGGCCTGGTTGGATGTACCTGCTTCCTGCTCCTAAAAAATGCTGGTCTGAAGCAGTATGTGGCCCGGGGTTAGTATACTCTAGGTGGGGTATATTAACCCTCTCTCCTTGTGTTTCAGGGTCAGTGTCACTCGCAGAGTGTTCCCACTCTGTTGAAGATGTTTCAAATGACTGCGGGACAAATCTTTTTTTGGATGCTTTTATTTTGTACCTAAAGATGTTCCCTTCCTTGAAATCTGAGGAGTCCCTAATAAATTTTTTCTGTTTTCTTAGTTTGATGTCTGCTTTCAGTTTGTCAATGTTTGTTTTTAGCTTTTTTTCTAGGTCACTAAACTCTTCCTGTCCGCTCCAGGTCTCTATGTCTTTTTTAATCAGTACTATGTTGTTGTTGGTTTTTGTTAGTTTATCTGTCTCATGTTCAATGAGTAGTTTCATTAGTTTAAACGAACAGTTGAGCAGTTCTGACTCCCACGCCTTATTAAAGGCTTCATCAGTTTGGTACTGCGATGGAGCTAGGTTCAGTCTTAGACCTCGGGGGACTAGATCCAGTCTGAGGTAATTGGTCAGGCTCGTTATCTCCCACCAGATACGGGCCTGTAATTTCATTGCCCTTTCCAAACTTGAAAAAAAGCCTTTAATGTCATTCTGACTGGAGCTTGATGGTAGCTCTTGATCGAGTGAAAAGACAGAAGTGGCTTCAGTTTGCCACGCATCAAAGTCTGGTGTTGTAGACAGAAAACCGGCCATAGAGGCTAATGATATGGTACCCTGTTACACAGGCAGATGGCAAATATCTATTGTTCACCTATACCACACACTTAACACTTGCTGTGCTGACGTAGTCCCATTTCTGGGGAGCTGGCCAGCCGAAAAGAACTGAGTTCTTATAAGCATATATAACAAGGTAGTGATAGGCTACCGCTCACCATAAATTTGGAATAAAATTGGCTGGTAAATAGGAATAGGGTGCATACGGGATAGGTGATTAAGCTGAAAAGGGTGGTAGGTCACAGAGGTGGCCTTAAAGACTCCTATTTGCACTCGCTTGACCAGTTAACTTGGGCTAGGAAAAATTCAATCCTTGGAGATAACTCCATAGCCCTACATGTACAATTATAAAATCACATTTATTAAACATATATACAAAAGAGACCTAATGTCTAAAAATGCCACTATGTGGCTCCAGGAAACACAGAGGAAACACAGGGGTAGGGGAAATTTGCTGTTTAGAGTATATTCCGTTATTGGGAGACTGCTACTGAGTATGCTGTCGTATTAGTTTTGTTAGTACTTTCCTAGGTGGGACTCCTATGTAATGTCCCTCTACCTTCCTTCAGTAAGGTGCGAGGTGCTCCTATGGAGACACCCCGCTATACAAAACTGTTAGCAACCTGAGCGTCACTACGTATAGCGTGGCGCCGCTATTAATTATTGGAGCAAGATAGTCAGTATGCCGCTTTAAATGCTGTTTGCAATGCTGTCTAAATGCATTCACCAATGTATATATAGCCAGAGAGAGCGTGCTCCCTTCAGTTGTTCATACGACCTGTCAGTCTCGCCAAACTCTCAGCTTCCCACTTTGTGTTCCTCCGCGGCTCCGGATGACGTCACCGGAAGTGCGTCATCACGTACCAACGCACGTTTCACGCTCGTAGGCGCTTCGTCAGGGTAATGGGAGTGACATCACTAGTCTCCTCCCTACTATAAGTGCTGGTTGGTTGGGGGCGTGTAGCATTTCCCAACCAATCCCAGTGTTATATGGATAGTAGGACAGCTGTATTTGATCCCCGTTAAGGGTGAGTGTATTATGCGTCCTGCTATCAGTGATTCAAGTTACCTTGGTAACGTATCCGAATCAACATATGAGGTATTGTACTGTCTCATAAGGGGCAGAAATGATTGTACATAGTCAGCACAGGGTGTACTGCGTGTGTGTTATGGTAAAGTATTGTGAAGGATGTATATACACTGGGACATATTCTGTCATTGAGATCAGATTAAGCTGCTGTGTAAGATGTTATGGGTTGGTTCAAGGTGTTGTTATATATCCCCTAGGGTGATCGTCAGCAATGGGTAGGTTATCTCAGATGATGTTAGTGATGGTATATAGCTACATATATATATATATATGTGCGTGTCTAGTGTAGGAGTGTACTTCTTACTGAGGTCCGCCTCTAAAGTCAATACGGACTTGGGGAGTATAAGACTCTATTTAACTACCCCAATGTCCTGTTCTCTCATTGTTGGTGTAGGAGTGTAAGCTTCTACTAAGGTCCGCCTCTAAAGTCAATACGAACTTCCAGGAGTTTAGGACTCTATTTAACTGACTCATTGTCCTGTTCACTCTTTGTTAGTGTCTTGCGAGTGGATCTAGTAAGCACCCCATCCCTATGTGTTCAATGAATATGTAGGATCAGGGGTCACTACAGATTGTCCCCACCATCTTAACTTCCTTTGTCAAATATCACTGATCCTTGCTGACTTGACACTATGGGTCATGTGTCACAGCAACCCTATTCTTGTATCCAAATTTTAACCATATCTGTGACAGACATGTATAATCCCTACAGAAATGCCGAATAGATATAGCCCTCGTTTAGGCCTTCTGGGGACAGAGTCTGCAGTGTGAATATCCACTGACACTCACGTTGCATAAGCCGTCTGTCCCAGTTTCCCTTCCGTGGCCCCCAAGGTATATGCTCAATCCCACAGAAGGTAAGGAATTTGGGATCCCCATTGTGTTCATTTAAAACATGGCGGGCAACAGGGGTATCCTTCTTGTTTCTGATGGACCCTAGATGTTCTAGGATCCTCACTTTAAGGGCCCTGTGGGTCTTTCCTACATAACGTGCCCCACATCTGCACGTGATGAGGTATACAACTCCTTCTGTCAGACAGTTGATGTGGCTCTTAATAGTATAGACACTACTAGCTGGTTTGCTGATGTTTTTGGTAACTTGCATAAAGGGACAGACGGCTTATGCAACGTGAGTGTCAGTGGATATTCACACTGCAGACTCTGTCCCCAGAAGGCCTAAACGAGGGCTATATCTATTCGGCATTTCTGTAGGGATTATACATGTCTGTCACAGATATGGTTAAAATTTGGATACAAGAATAGGGTTGCTGTGACACATGACCCATAGTGTCAAGTCAGCAAGGATCAGTGATATTTGACAAAGGAAGTTAAGATGGTGGGGACAATCTGTAGTGACCCCTGATCCTACATATTCATTGAACACATAGGGATGGGGTGCTTACTAGATCCACTCGCAAGACACTAACAAAGAGTGAACAGGACAATGAGTCAGTTAAATAGAGTCCTAAACTCCTGGAAGTTCGTATTGACTTTAGAGGCGGACCTTAGTAGAAGCTTACACTCCTACACCAACAATGAGAGAACAGGACATTGGGGTAGTTAAATAGAGTCTTATACTCCCCAAGTCCGTATTGACTTTAGAGGCGGACCTCAGTAAGAAGTACACTCCTACACTAGACACGCACATATATATATATATATGTAGCTATATACCATCACTAACATCATCTGAGATAACCTACCCATTGCTGACGATCACCCTAGGGGATATATAACAACACCTTGAACCAACCCATAACATCTTACACAGCAGCTTAATCTGATCTCAATGACAGAATATGTCCCAGTGTATATACATCCTTCACAATACTTTACCATAACACACACGCAGTACACCCTGTGCTGACTATGTACAATCATTTCTGCCCCTTATGAGACAGTACAATACCTCATATGTTGATTCGGATACGTTACCAAGGTAACTTGAATCACTGATAGCAGGACGCATAATACACTCACCCTTAACGGGGATTAAATACAGCTGTCCTACTATCCATATAACACTGGGATTGGTTGGGAAATGCTACACGCCCCCAACCAACCAGCACTTATAGTAGGGAGGAGACTAGTGATGTCACTCCCATTACCCTGACGAAGCGCCTACGAGCGTGAAACGTGCGTTGGTACGTGATGACGCACTTCCGGTGACGTCATCCGGAGCCGCGGAGGAACACAAAGTGGGAAGCTGAGAGTTTGGCGAGACTGACAGGTCGTATGAACAACTGAAGGGAGCACGCTCTCTCTGGCTATATATACATTGGTGAATGCATTTAGACAGCATTGCAAACAGCATTTAAAGCGGCATACTGACTATCTTGCTCCAATAATTAATAGCGGCGCCACGCTATACGTAGTGACGCTCAGGTTGCTAGCAGTTTTGTATAGCGGGGTGTCTCCATAGGAGCACCTCGCACCTTACTGAAGGAAGGTAGAGGGACATTACATAGGAGTCCCACCTAGGAAAGTACTAACAAAACTAATACGACAGCATACTCAGTAGCAGTCTCCCAATAACGGAATATACTCTAAACAGCAAATTTCCCCTACCCCTGTGTTTCCTCTGTGTTCCCTGGAGCCACATAGTGGCATTTTTAGACATTAGGTCTCTTTTGTATATATGTTTAATAAATGTGATTTTATAATTGTACATGTAGGGCTATGGAGTTATCTCCAAGGATTGAATTTTTCCTAGCCCAAGTTAACTGGTCAAGCGAGTGCAAATAGGAGTCTTTAAGGCCACCTCTGTGACCTACCACCCTTTTCAGCTTAATCACCTATCCCGTATGCACCCTATTCCTATTTACCAGCCAATTTTATTCCAAATTTATGGTGAGCGGTAGCCTATCACTACCTTGTTATATTTGTTTAAAGCTCACAATTATTCTCTCCTTCTCAAGAAAAATTAAATTGTAACTTTTTTTTTCTCGCTGGATTTCTAAGTCGGATTCACAACGCACTTGAGTGTGGAAATGGAAATGTTATAACTGTTATCATTGATTAAATATGAACAAAATGCATTACATAATGTTTTCCATTAATCAGGATGTGGAATAAAAGCTAAAAACATCTCATTGTGTAATTTTAGTACAGGTTATGACATGTAATTGAATATATATTAGTTTCACATTTTCTGTTGGGTCAAATTAAATCCTTAGCAGCACGTTCCTAGAGGGCACCCCTATCAGGGTGTGATTAAAGTATTTAGCACCTGTAACTTCCTACTGAGCAGCTTGTGGGAGGCCAGTCCTTCCTTTTTCAAGGTATATCATCTCCCAGTAAGTTCCCTGTAAATTCACTTATCACTCTGCTTGCTTACATGTAAGAAGCTTCACTGGTATATACCAGTTTTTAACTGCACTAAGTTACATACAGCTGCAGCGGCCGTTACTCGAACATTCGTACATCAGAATACCGATGTCATGACGCGGGAAGTCTTCCAACCTTCCCACCTTAAGACGTGAGTGCGGCGAGTGCAGAAAATTTCATTTTAGTGTTCTGGTTTTTAAACACCTGAAATTGACACAGTAGCACAGTGACACAATAGCACAGTAGCACAGTGACACAGTAGCACAATAGCACAGTAGCACAGTAGCACAGTAGCACAGTAGCACAGTGACACATCACAATTCATTCATTTCATTGCAACCAAAGAAACAGAATCCATGAAATTAAAACAAAGCAATCGAGATAAACGCAGGTGCCTGGGGCGATTGGCCGCGTTCATGCTGCGTGGTATTCAAGAGCACACGAAATCGGCGCCATGATTTATTCGAATAACGGCCGCTGCAGCTGTAAGCTTATGCTTATTATATAAACCCCTTCAGGGTATATTTCACAAAACATTTATATGCATTTAGCATAGGGACCTGCTATTGAGACTTACCTTGACGTTGGTTAGCAGGCTTGGCATTATTTGATAGAAAAAACGAATGGCGCACAGCCAGGGAGCCAGGTGTGGAATAAAAAAGTTTTTCTTTATTGCAGCATGGTGAGAGACAAATTCACCCCCTTGGGGGACACAGACAGGAACCTCCTACGCGTTTCGGACCCACGGGTCCTTTATCAAGGAGTATGGGACATGTATAGAGTGGGCACCTTATATACCAACTGCTTAATTAGCAAATATCAGAAATCTGTGCAAAGTAACATTGCGGGTCCACTGCGCATGCGCGTGACGTCATACGGCGCGCCGATCCAACAGCCCAAAGAATTGTGAGTAGGGACCGCCCCTCATGTCGCCCGCGCATGCTCACAGTGGGCCGTGAGGGCAGAAAGGGAAAATCCCTTACTCTTAGTCCTAGCTCCCGCCCCCAGTGATGTCATACCACTCCCCGATTGGCTGCAAACGCCGCTGCACCGCCAATGAGTGTGTGAGGCAGACGAGGCTGCTCCAATCGCGCAGAGTGCTGCATACATACACTAAGGGGAGGGGGAGAGGATACAGAGAGGAAAATTGGTACACAATAGCCCAAATAAAGGGCAGGTTGAATGCAAGGGGTAAGAAACATACAATATAATACAAATAAAGGTGCAACTCCCATATACAAATCCCACAAAAGCATAGACATACCACAGTGGATACATGAATAGGATCTAAGATCCATATCAGCATAATGCTGTCATAATAACACACATACATAAAATATATTAAAAACAATCAAAGGATTATCAACAAGACTAGATGTGTTACATCTTGTATATCTGTATCTCCAATGGTGAAGAGGAAATAAATGCACTATTGCCTATTGAATAAATTAAAAGACTATGCAATAAGCCAGTATTAGTCAAAAGTACTAATCATAGCTCCTACTGTAGGAGCTACTATATTAATCGGTGGCAAATTCTACATAAGTCAAGAATCGCAAGGGCTCTAGCCGTATGTCAGGGTCTAGTGCCTACACAATAAAATGGGATGATTGACAGAAAGTAGTGTAGAAAGCATAATGTTAAGACAGAGAAGACAATTCGTATCAAAACTTGCATATGAATTACAGGGAACTTGTCATAACTCCAGCAAAGTAGCAATGAGGTACTTATTAAACATAATATCATATTTAATGTTTACCATTCAATGTATTAAGACATTTATTGTTTTAGAAAATGGCCCAGGTTCCACTCAACATTCAAACCGCAGGGAGTTCTAGTCTGGAGCATAAATATCCAATATGCCTCCCTGCGGTCCAAAAGGTTGAGTAAGTCCCCCCCTCTCTCTTTCAGAAAGATCTGTTCGATTCCTTGAACTTTTAGCCCATTTAGACTACCTTTGGGGCATTGGGTGAAATGTTTAGAGACCGGATGTGATGTGTCTCTTTTTCTGATTAGTCTCATGTGCTCAAGGATTCTGATCTTAAGTGGTCTGGTTGTCCTCCCTACGTAGTTGATTCCACACCCGCAAGTTAAGAGGTAAATTACGTATTGTGTATTACAATTAATAAATGATTTTATCGGGAATTCAATATTAGATCTTAAACCTCTAAACCAATAAATGTCTTAATACATTGAATGGTAAACATTAAATCTGATATTATGTTTAATAAGTACCTCATTGCTACTTTGCTGGAGTTATGACAAGTTCCCTGTAATTGATATGCAAGTTTTGATACGAATTGTCTTCTCTGTCTTAACATTATGCTTTCTACACTACTTTCTGTCAATCATCCCATTTTAAGTGTAGGCACTAGACCCTGACATACGGCTAGAGCCCTTGCGATTCTTGACTTATGTGGCATTTGCCACCGATTAATATAGTAGCTCCTACAGTAGATCAGGGCAATTGCTATGATTAGTACTTTTGACTAATACTGGCTTATTGCATAGTCTTTTAATTTATTCAATAGGCAATAGTGCATTTATTTCCTCTTCACCATTGGAGATACAGATATACAAGATGTAACACATCTAGTCTTGTTGATAATCCTTTGATTGTTTTTAATATATTTTATGTATGTGTGTAATTATGACAGCATTATGCTGATATGGATCTTAGATCCTATTCATGTATCCACTGTGGTATGTCTATGCTTTTGTGGGATTTGTATATGGGAGTTGCACCTTTATTTGTATTATATTGTATGTTTCTTACCCCTTGCATTCAACCTGCCCTTTATTTGGGCTATTGTGTACCAATTTTCCTCTCTGTATCCTCTCCCCCTCCCCTTCGTGTATGTATGCAGCACTCTGCACGATTGGAGCAGCCTCGTCTGCCTCACACACTCATTGGCGGTGCAGCGGCGTTTGCAGCCAATCGGGGAGTGGTATGACATCACTGGGGGCGGGAGCTAGGACTAAGAGTAAGGGATTTTCCCTTTCTGCCCTCACGGCCCACTGTGAGCATGCGCGGGCGACATGAGGGGCGGTCCCTACCCACAATTCTTTGGGCTGTTGGATCGGCGCGCCGTATGCCGTCACGCGCATGCGCAGTGGACCCGCGATGTTACTTTGCACAGATTTCTGATATTTGCTAATTAAGCAGTTGGTATATAAGGTGCCCACTCTATACATGTCCCATACTCCTTGATAAAGGACCCGTGGGTCCGAAACGCGTAGGAGGTTCCTGTCTCTGTCTCCCAAGGGGGTGAATTTGTCTCTCACCATGCTGCAATAAAGAAAAACTTTTTTATTCCACACCTGGCTCCCTGGCTCTGCGCCATTCGTTTTTTCTACTAGATGTCTCTGGATTCT